>NC_083473.1:21184817-21204817 GCF_030014155.1 Tachysurus vachellii
ACGGTCCAGTTCCCCTGCAGTCCCAGCACTACACCACAAGTCAGGACATCATCAGCTCGGTCAACTGCATTCAAGAGGAAATGAGCTGCTACAAACCCTGCCTTACTCAGGTATATTCGATGTGTGTGATATTTAATGTCTGCAATACTGATATTAACATTTTAATCCTCTGTCCAAAATTCTTATATGCGATTATATGACTCTTCATTTAAACCACTTCAAAGTGTACAATGGCTAGATCATGTTCCACAGACTAAATGAGCTAAATAAGTCCATGTCTTCATTGGGGGATGGAGGGTTCAGTCGAGCTTTGTGGCACAGGGTGTGATAGGTGCTGAGGTAGCTGGGGACTAGAAGCCAGTTGAGGTAATGTGACAACGGCGTGCATGAGGGAACTTGAAGTCAATTCTTACAGCTGCTGTGATCGGATGGTAATAAAGGGAAGATCTGCCCAGGTGACACCTACCATGAGTGGCTTCTGTGGAAGGATAAGACCAGATCGTCAAGATGTAGATGAGAACTCAATCATGTTAGCAATGCGAGGAAAGACGGGTAGTAGAGAACTACCCTGTTTTGCGTGATGGTGGTAGAGTTTTCATGGAGCTGACCAGTTCTTGATGTGGGAATGAATTCTCTAGGATATACAGCAGTTCAGTTTTGCTGCTGTGACGTTCCGGCTGACGGACTGCCATCCGTGATGATTTTCTGAGATCTGAGCAGAACGTGAGTGTCCTCGACTTAGCTGTGGCATGAAACATCGTGAGGATACGAGCTCACTGATAGAGTAGTGATCGATGGAGACTAGATAGATGGACTCGACACTAAGCCTAGTGGGACACCAGTGGAGCATCATCATGAAGCGTAGTATGTAGATCCCAAACATGACACTGCAGACAAGAATTCCAGCAATGCTGTGGCACTAATTTTAAGGATCGTTAGAATGGACAGGAGAGTCGTGTGATTGACGGCGTTGTTTGCTGCTGAGAGGTCGACGAGGATGAGGACGAATGAGAGAATTTGGCTGATCCTTCAACGTAAAGCTTCACAGTAACAGCCATAAGTTTCTGTGGATTGCACCAGTTTGAACCCAGATTGTGGAGATGGATCTGTGTAAGAAAGTGAGATATCTACAGCATGCTTAAGGATTTCAGAAAGAAACGAGAGAAGTGATACCGGTTGCAGTATATAGTGTATGTACTTTTATCAGGGTTTCTATTATTAACCAATGTAAAAGAAGTGAAACTGAACAAGATGTTAAATAAATCTTTAAATAATACCCTTTCACGTCTCCAAGATTAAATGGCCGTTTCATGGTTTTAACAGCAGTTGTAACTTGAATGCTTGGAAATCCGATCTTGTGTGATTACTAATAATATTGCTCCAATGTCATTTCTCAGGTGATGTCCAGCAGTTCAGCTAGTTCGGCTATTACAGCCCTTTCACCTGGAGGAGTTTTAATGCAAGCTGGACCTCAACAAACCATCAGTCGTGAGTTAAATATTCACACGGTCCCCTATTACAGAACCCTTACTACACAATTACATTGCATGTGCACTGTATATCATCCAGTTTTGGTGTATTTCTGCATCCTCACAAGTTCAAGACCGTTTCTTATTTTGGTATTCAAATGGGTACTTAATCTGCCCTTTATTCAAAGTCTTGTGGCTAGGACCAATGATAGATTTGAAATGTGACAGGAACATGAAAAAACATGAGTAAAATGATATAGCCGAACGTTTGTGGACGCATGACGCTGTTATGTGTAACTTGTGAAACCTATTCCAGATTTATTCCTCTTTTCTGTTGTAATTCTATCCATAATATGGGGTGGTGGTACCTGAGCGACTTGCGAGGGTGGATAGGTGACTGCATTCAGACATCCCAGTTCACTAACCACTATAGGCACATGACACCTCCAGATCTGCTCCTTTATCTAAGACAAAGTGTGGCCAACTTTGTGGGGACGGTTTGTATTTCATCAAATTTGTATTTCATCATTAATGTAACGGTGTCATCTTTCTCTGTGTGTGTGTGTGTGTATGTGTGTATAGAGTTGGTACCCAGTGATGTTCAGAACGAACTCAAGCACTTATACATAGCAGCAGGGGAGCTGCTGCGACACTTCTGGTCCTGTTTTCCAGTCAACACACCCTTCCTGGAGGAGAAGGTACAGTCACGTTTGTACAGCCTCTATCACCAGCTGTTAAATGCATCTATATGGAAATTGTTTACTTGTCAAATCATACTGTTCCAGAGAAATACTGTATGTAATTGAGTCAAAGTCCGAGTTCGATTCTGTTTGTATCGGAACGGCGATGGCCACTAGAGGGCGTTTCTCATTCTAGTTGCTTTGTTATGATTTAGGGCACCATTGTGTGGTGCATCACTGAATCAAATGATATATGAACAAGTGCAAATAAAGGTTCTGAGTTACTCAGACTGTTATAGATTTGAATACAGATCGGTTTATCTCAGTAAGGATGCCTACTTCTTCACCAAGCACTTAGATTTTTATTTAATTTATTAAATATCCCTTGTGATTTTTTTATTTATTTATTTATTTTTTCCATTCTGTATCACCCTCCCTTGTTATGGTTCACCCTGATGTTATTCTTTACTTTATAAACTAAGCTAGAATGAGGAAATGTTCTTAATAGGAACCACGTAGCATTTCTCTCTGTCACTCTGTATGATAAGGGTGTATACTAAGAGCTGAAAATGTAGTGATTCACCACATTGCATAATAAACACAACACTTGCGGTTTTAATTGTATTTGTGCCCCTGCAAAAGGTGGTTAAGATGCAGTCCAATCTGGAGAGATTCCAGTCAACCAAGCTCCACCCATTCCAGGCGAAGATCCAACGGGAATACTTAAGTACCAATGTAAGAACAAATATATTCTCTTTTTATCTGAATACACACACACAAAAAAAAAAAGAAAGATGTGAAAGAAAGGTGTGTTCAAGTTTCACTCTTCTTTGTAACTAGAGGGAAAGAAAGATAAATACTATTAGTTAAAAAGAGCTGACTTCTATCATCACTTTACTGCTGTAACCTGCCAGGTTCTAATTAAAAACCGATAAGCTGTTCTTAAGGGGAATAAAGCACCAAAATAAGGTTGTGATGTCACATTCAAGAAGGACGAGTGCTTGAACGATTTGTAGGATTTCTAGGGGATTAGCCCTGTAACCAACGGATGAACTGATTTAGAATCTGGAATAGAACGTCCAAGGTCAGAAGTCTGAAATGTATATAGAATATGTTGAAAGAAATATAATAATAAAATACTGCACCCGTGATTCCAATAAATGTGAACTGGTTTAATAAAGAAGCATTGTCTTGCTAACAAACACTGCCACGGTTTCAAAGGCATGGTTGCTTTAAAATAGATTCCCGTGATCGAGAAATTGGACTGCAGTCTGCACGGCATTCTAAATAACTTATTAAATGAGCCATCGTTGCTCTTTTTTTTTTTTCCCCTTTCGTCCACAGTGTAGTAACAGATTAGCTTGTGGGTCCAATAAAAGTATTGCTTTTGCTGTTAATTACACCAGTTTTTCAAGACTGTTATGCGATGCGAGGTTAATGATTTAAAGCTAGTTTCAGTGATTATTCAGTGAAGATTTTCTGTTAATATTTGGTGCACATTATAGCAGTAAAAGTCCCTGTGCATTCTGTAAAGCCTGTAGATGTTGTAGAACAAATGCATCCAGTCAGTCAAGGCTTGATGTCTCCACATGCCTGTCGGTTATGTCGTATGTTCTTTGCTTCTGTTTTGTGCTCTCAGCGCTGTTTATTTGCCCCGAATTGCTGTGAGCCACGTGAGAATTGCTCTGTTTTTAAAAGAACTGAAAATGACCTTTGGAAAAAGAGGAACACTTGCCACTTTTTTGACAATACAAAAAGCAATAATGTGTGGCTTTGGTGTTGAGATTGATGTCTTTTTGCTTTTATGTGCATTAGGGTTGGGAACCGAGAACCAGTTCTTATTCAGAACCGGTTCTGTTTTTTAACAGGAACCGGAACCGCGCGGAATTTAAGTTTCGGTTCCCAACGCGGTTCCGATGCGATGACGGGCAAAGCGATGGGAGCGGTCACTTTAAATAGCCACGTCTTACCTCATGAATATTAATTGTTTACACTGTTTACAGTCACGCAACCAAATTAACGCAGCTTACCACAGAAATCAGTCACTCGCTCTGCTGTGCTGAGGTACGCTGTGTGTTTAAAAAAAAAAAGAAGTCTACAATAAGCCAGGAAAGGTCTCGTCTTCTCCCAGAGAAAGCAGACATGTTCATTTTTCTTCAGAAAAATTGCTAACTGTTTTGCTAAGTTGTAATTCTGGATGTTAAATTTGATGTTGGATTTATTTAAATTTAAATTGATAGGAATTGAAATGCTCTGTTTAAAATATTTAAAGAGTGATTAATGGTAACTAGATTTGTAAAGTTCGTCATGACAAACTTTGATGTCGGCTTTGACGAGGCAAGTATTCGCAAAGGCCGGTGCTTTTTGGAGGCGAGTGGATATAAGGGACATTGTTACTTTTGGAGGCAAGTGGACAGAAAGATAGGGTGCCAAAACAATTGGAGGCAAGTGGAGACGAGCATGTGATGTCATCCGAATACTCCTGGGGAAGTTCCCCTCATTGGGCTGAGTGTTTTGATATGTCACATATGCCCATGTTGTGCAACATTTTTTATTTTCACGTGACATCACATGACGTCATCAGAATACATGTGAGGATGTTTCCCTCATTGTTCTGAGTGTTTTGATAGGTCACATGTCCATGTTGTAAAAAGTTTTTTGATTTTGCATATTTTGGGGGCGGGGCTGCGGCACAACCGAAAGGCCAGTCGTTACACCAATTTAATAGTTTGTTCAGAGTATCACCCTAAAGGAGCTTGCCGAGTTATAAACCTCCAAAGATTATAATGGGAGTCTATGGGAAAAAAGGCCACTTTGAGACCCAGTACCGGAAGTACCGGTACTCGGATCGCTTAGAAACGTAATAGCAACAAACCTCAGACCAGGGACTACAACATATCCGAATTTGGTGAAAGCCCTAGGCCGCATTCAATTTTATAAATTTTTGTCTAAGCTGAAATAGGAAAACAGAATGTTGGCTTCTACAAAGCCAACATAATTAAACACAGATGGAATTGTTTGTTTAAGTATTGTGCATTATTTTTCACCACCGAATCAGAACCGGGAATCTTAAGGCAGAACTGGAATCGGTACCGGAAAATTTCTTTTGATACCCAACCCTAATGTGCATGAAGCCAAGCAAGATAAGACAACTGACACAAGTGTTTTTATGATTAGGTGTTTTGTTTTTTGTTTTTGCAGCTGATCAGCCATCTAGAAGAGATGATCCAGGCCGCCTATAACAAGTACCATGCTTGGCAGACACGCCGTATGTTGAGGAAAACCTGAGGGAAGAAAAACCGAGCCATTTGATTTACAAGAGGAAGACGACGTAGGAGAAAATGGAAAGAACTGAGGGAGAACTGACTCTCCTTGTAGACCTGCTAGGTTGCTCCACCTAGAGCCGCAAGTGTTGTTGGGGTGAAGTCTGCTGTACCTAGATGTACAAGACTCTCCAGATTAGTCCGTATGGAAACGGACTATACCATCGATTACGATTCATTGATTATTTTTCTTCCTTTCATTCTGATTTATTTCTTTTTGCCCTGTTCTACTTTGTTCTTCTTTTATTCTCCTTACCTTCAGTGAGTTAGATGTCTGGCTTCCTGGCTGGAATCATACATACATTTGACAGTGTTGAATTTATGACCAAACTGTGTGCTTAATACCAGAGAAAGTATTCTCAGGAACTGAAAATGTTCAATGCAAATGACTTGGTAAGATGTAAGTACGGGGGGATTTTAAGTGGCACACAGCACAGGACAGTGTTTTATGACTTAAATCATGTCAGTGCAAAGCAGTATGATTATGTATACACTTGGTGTTCACTGGAAACCCAGAAGCCCAAGGCAGAATGGGGATATGAATAAAGCAATACTGTATAAATTCTTTCAGTTGTGTATTAGTGGTGTGTAAGTTGCACTACATTCTGTGTCTCTTTTAATTGCACTGAAAAAATGTTCTGGATGTTGTGGGGGGGAAATAAAAGGCAGTAGAATAAGTGATGTGTTTGTGACTTTGTCATTCAAATGTTGTGTTGCAGTTCATTCACAAGCTTACTTTCAGTAACCACTTTATCCTGCTCAGAGAAGTGATGGATCCAGAGCCGATCCCGGGAACGCTATGCGTGAAGCAGGAATACACCCTAATAGATATGTCGATCCATCACAAGGCACAATACACACACATTCACACACTCCTTCACAACTAGGGGCAATTTATCTTTGCTAGTACACCAACTGGTATATTTTTTTGGAGATTTCAAGATTTTGTTACATACCCAGTTATATACATTGGTTCAGATGTTGGCCTACAATCAGAAGGATGTGAGTTCAAATCCCAGCATCATCAAGCTGCCACTGCTGGGGTCTTGACCAAGGCCCTTAACACTTATTGTGTTGTATAAGGTGTCTGCAATGCGCAGTTGTGTTATGAGTAATAATAGTATCAGTATCCTAAGTGATCTGTAAGATGGACGTGTCCGTACTGAGGAGTATAATGGCCTGAGGGAAGAAGCTTCTCCTGAATCTCTCGCTTTTAGCCATCAAAATATGGACCCAGTTGTTTTATTGCAACAGGCTGAACAGACAGACGTGTAGGTTGGAAAATAATTATTTCAGCAGCTCTGCTACTGCGTTGCCTGGTGTAGACATTATGCTAAGAGACCCAGAGGTGTGCTCGTCTTGGTGCATCACTCTCTTGAGAGGGAATTGAGATTCTTCCTGGATTCCTGATTGAGAACCCCAGGAAGAACGTGCTGTTACTTTGAGAAAGAGTCCTTGAGGAAATCAAGCAAAAAATCAACTATTTCTAACTGTCCATCCATCCATCCATCCATCCATCTTCTACCGCTTATCCGGGGCCGGGTCGCGGGGGCAGCAGTCTGAGCAGGGACACCCAGACTTCCCTCTCCCCAGACACTTCCTCCAGCTCCGCCGGGGGAATACCGAGGCGTTCCCAGGCCAGCCGAGAGACATAGTCCCTCCAGCGTGTCCTAGGTCTTCCCCAGGGCCTTCTCCTGGTTAGATATGCCCGGAACACCTCCCCAGGGAGGCGTCCAGGAGGCATCCGGAACAGATGCCCGAGCCACCTCAGCTGACTCCTCTCGATGTGGAGGAGCAGCGGCTCTACTCTGAGCTCCTCCCGAGTGTCCGAGCTCCTCACCCTATCTCTAAGGGAGCGCCCAGCCACCCTGCGGAGGAAACCCATTTCGGCCGCCTGTATCCGGGATCTTGTCCTTTCGGTCATGACCCAAAGCTCATGACCATAGGTGAGGGTAGGAACGTAGATCGACCTTCTAACTATGTGACAATTTTTTTTAAAATGCCCATGATGATAATGTTCTGCTATCATGGTTGATGGTCAGTATATGCACAGTTGTCTGTTAAAATTTGCAAATCCACAGCTCAAACAGCCAACCACATGGACCACAACCACAAAATGGACACCAGTTACGTGCTCACAACCTCAGGACATTACCTGACTCTCTGACGATACCTGTGTTGGCCCAGCATACATGACTTGCACTTTTTTAGGCCTTGTTTCAAAATCAAATCTGGTGGAAGCCTTGCAGCCATCTTGCTCTTTGAGAATGTCTGTGTCCAAAGATGATCGATTAGCACAAGACTGAAACCAAAACGATAAATATGTAGCAGACAGATGATTCAGGATCAACTCAGAAGTTGTTTGATAATATCCATCTGACATATTAATTGCCTTATAAGAGGAAGTTCAGAATGTTGGGTCTATATCAAATATATCAACTGACCTTGAGTGTGGCAATTTTTTCTCACTTCATTGCCCTTCAGACCAGGGGAAAGACAAGACATCGTCCCTTCATGAGCATTACGACTTACTTGTAGGAATCACTTATAGGAATCACCTATATGAATCACCCATATGAATCACTTGTAGGAATCACTTATAGGAATCACCTATATGAATCACTTTTAGGAATCATCATTTATAGGAATCACCTATATGAATCACTTGTAGGAATCACTTGTAGGAGTCACCTACAGTATATGAATCCCTTGTAGGAATCACGTATAGGAATCACCTATATGAATCCCTTGTAGGAATCACTTACAGAAATCACCTATATGAATTACTTGTAGGAATCACTTATAGGAATCACCTATGTGAATCACTTGTAGGAGTCACTTATAGGAATCATCTATAGGAATTACTTGTAGGAATCACATATAGGAATCACCTATATGAATCACTTGTAGGAATCAATCACCTATATGAATTCCTTGTAGGAATCACTTATAGGAATCACCTATATGAATCACTTGTAGGAATCGCTTATAGGAATCACCTTCTGTATATGAATCACTTGTAGGAATCACTTATAGGAATCACCTATATGAATGACTTGTAGGAATAATTTATAAGAATCCCTTAACACACCCACAGAGAGCATATGTTGTAACTTAGCTTTTTTTTGTAATTAATAAAAGCATGATCATTAGGTTTGGGTGGATTGTGATTAAGGTTATTGTCCTCTAGACCTGAGGAAGCAAAGCAAAGCAAATGGCAGGGCTGATGTTATTTAGCCAAATCTAACAGATTCTAAGATTTTAAACAACCTATTAGAGTATATTAGAGCTTTTTATTTTTTAATGTAATCATCTTTTAAAATATGTTATGCCCATCGGTGTATTTCAGCTGTCACTAAAATAAAATACGACTGTATTTCAGCTGTCACTAAAATTTCAATTTCATTTTGATCCATCAAATAACTGAAGGACACGGTAATATTTCAGTAGTGAAATGAGGTTTATTGGATTTGAAATGAAATTAGACAGGTGCATAAATTTGGGCACCCCAACAGTAAAATCACCAATATTTAGTAGAGCCTCCTTTAGCAGAAATAACAGCCTCTAGAGGCCTGTAATGAGTGTCTGGACACTAGATGAATGTATTTTGGACCATTCCTCCTTACAAAACATCTCCAGTTCAGCTAGGTTTGATGGTTGCCTAGCACGAACAGCCCGCTTCAAATCACCCCACAGATGTTCAAATGATATTCAGGTCTGGGGACTGGGATGGCCATTCCAGAACATTGTACTTGTTCCTCTGCATAGATTCCCCAGTAGATTTTGAGCAGTGTTTTGGGTCGTTGACTTGTAGAAATATCCACTCCTGGCGTAACTTCAACTTTGTGACTGATTCCTCAACTTTATTCTCAGGAATCTGCTGATATTGAGTGGAATCCATGCGACCCTCAACTTTAACCAGATTCCCAGTACCGGCACTGGCCACACAGCCCCACAGCATGATGGAACCTCCATTAAATTTTACTGTGGGTAGCAAGTGTTTTTTCTTGGAATGTTGTGTTCTTTTGCCGCCATGCATAACGGCCCTTGTTATGACCAAATAACTCAATCTTTGTTTCATCACTACACAGCACCTTATTCCAAAATGAAGCTGGCTTATCCAAAAGTGCGTTTGCATACCTCAAGCGACTCCGTTTGTGGCGTGTGTGCAGAAAAGGCTTCTTTCGCATCACTCTCCCATACAGATTCACCTTGTGCAAAGTGCGCTAAATTGTAATGTCACGATGCACAGTGACACCATTTGACCGTTCTCACCATCCTTCGCCTTTGCCTCTCCAATATTTTACGTGGCCTGCCACTTCTGGTCTTTGGTCTTTGGCCTGTGGTCTTCCATTTCCTCACTACTGTATGTTCCTCACAGTGGACACTGACAGCTTATATCTCTGCGATAACTTTTTATAGCCTTCCCCTAAACCATAATGTTGAACAATCTTTGTTTTCAGGTCATTTGAGAGTTGTTTTGAGGCCTCCATGTTGCCGCTCTTCAGAGGAGAGTCAAAGAGAACAACAACTTGCAATTGGCCACCTTAAATACCTTTTCTCATGATTGGATGCACCTGTCTATGAAGTTCAAGGCTTAATGAGCTACCAAACCAATTGTGTGTTCCAATTAATCAGTGCTAAGAAGTTCATTCATTCATTCATTCATTCATCTTCTACCGCTTATCCGAACTACCTCGGGTCACGGGGAGCCTGTGCCTATCTCAGGTGTCATTGGGCATCAAGGCAGGATACACCCTGGACGGAGTGCCAACCCATCACAGGGCACACACACACTCTCATTCACTCATGCACTCACACACTACGGACAATTTTCCAGAGATGCCAATCAACCTACCATGCATGTCTTTGGACCGGGGGAGGAAACCGGAGTACCCAGAGGAAACCCCTGAGGCACGGGGAGAACATGCAAACTTCACACACACAAGGCGGAGGCGGGAATCGAACACCCAACCCTGGAGGTGTGAGGCGAACGTACTAACCACTAAGCCACAAATTTATGCACCTGTCTAATTTCGTTTTGATGCATATTGCGCATTTTCTGTTAATCCAATAAACCTCATTTCACTACTGAAATATTACTGTGTCCTTCAGTTATTTGATAGATTAAAATTAAATTGCTGATGAAACACGTAAATATTTATAAAGGAAAATCATGGAAATTGTCAGGGGTTCCTAGACTTTTGCATACGACCGTATATACTCTCAGGAAAAGCACAGTGGTTTACATTATTTAACAGACACCCTTATCCAGAATGACTTAATTTTTTTTTTAATACAACTGAAGGTTAAGGGCCTTGCTCAGGGGCCCAGGTGGACATGGAAATCAAACTCACAACCTTCTAATTGTTAGTCCAGCACCTTAACCACTAGGCTACCACATAGAAGCCTTTATTATTATCACCACATATACATTACAGCATAGTGGAATTCTTTTCTTCACAACTAAGGAGGTTGGGGTCAGCGTGCAGGGGCAGCTATGACACAGCGCCCCTAGAGCAGGGAGGTCCAACAGTGGGCAGCTTGGCAGTGCTGGGGTTTGAACCCTGATCCTCCAATCAACAACCCAGAGCCTTAAACACTTGAGCCACCACTGCCCACATCATTGTGGTGTCCCATGTTATGTAAATGGAATGGTCAAGAAGAGCTAGATGAATCAGAATGGTCAAGAAGAGCTATGATGAGGATGATCCAGCTACCTACACTGTAATTTAGTCTGATATAGTAGACTCAGTGACTGTGCAGGCTTTTGTGCTATTCCTGCATTAGGATTTCTCAAATAGCACATGGGCTGCTTCAGGAGAGCCTGATCAATACTTTTTAAAATTGCATTAGCAGAGGGCCGCAATACGATCCCCTACCCTGCGTATTCAAATGTAGAAACTAGTATATCTGCATGAATTCTATTTCCTTACACAATAATAAGAGATAAATAGGGTCACGTCAGTTTAGTAATTACAGCTTTAGGTTGGTGTGATTGAAGACAAATGTTATTTGAGCTTATCTTCCTTGTTGCTATGGCGGTCTCTGGAGCGTCTCATGTAACAATCGATACAACCCAAGCAAAGGTGCGTAATGGACCGTGTCACTCCATCATTCTTTATCCGCCTGAAAAGACCCTAAGAAAAGACTTGAATTGTGGGAAATTTGTTCTTTTTAAGCTTCAGTGTTCAAGCAGTAGGTTTATATAAGCATTTTAACTTGGCAACATATTTCCTTAATGTTATCTGCAGTAGGTCCTGATTTAGATAGTGCGCCTTTGTACGTTACTATCACTTTCTCTCTCTCTCTCTCTCTCTCTCTCTCTCTCTCAAACTCTCTCACTCAATCCCTCTCTCTCTCTCTCCCTCTCTCTTTCTCAATCTCTACCTCTCTCTCTCAAACTCTCTCACTCAATCTCTCTCTTTCTCCCTCCCCCCTCTCCCTTTCTCTCTCTCAAACTCTCTCTCTCTCCCCGCTCTCTCCCTTACTCTCTCTCTCACCCCCCCTCTCCCTCACCCCCTCCCCTCTCCCTCAGCCCCTCCCCTATCCCTCACCCCCCTCTCCCTTACCCCCTCTCTCCCTCAACTCTCTCACTCAATCTCTCTCTCTCTCTCTCCCTCCCCCTCTCCCTTTCTCACTTTCAATCTCTCGCTCAAACTCTCTCTCTCCCTGCTCTCTCCCTTACTCTCTCTCTCACCCCTCTCTCCCCACCTACCCCTCTCTCCCCCCCTCACCCCTACCCCTCTCTCCCCCTCACCCCCCTACCCCTCTCCCCCCCACCCCTCTCTCCCCCCACCCCTCTCCCCCCCTCACCCCCCTACCCCTCTCTCCCTCTCTCTTTCTCAATCTCAATATCTACCTCTCTCTCACCCCCCCCCCTCCACCCCCCTCCCGCTCTGTCGCTCTCTCTCTCGTGGTTGGTCAACAGCTCCTACAAAATCAGAGCGTAATTAGTGAACGACGTCTAAATGATGCACAAGCAGCCAATCATATCACAGGGTGGGCGGGACTTTCCGGAATACGGGTGGGACCAAAAAATAAACCGAAGCGACTCGTAACTGAAAGCGAGATTTGTTTCGCTGAAATTCGTAAATCCTGCAGTCGGAATAACGCAAACAAGCCTCGGATATGAGTTAAGATTATCTTTATCCCCTGATATACAGGTAGGTTTTCTGTGCGATTTAGCAGTGAGTTGTCAGAAATGAAAGTAACGTTTGTACTGACAGCTGTAACGGAGACAGAAATGGAGAAGTTTCTGGAAGTGACTTTAGCTGATGAGGTAAAAAGTCCTGAGGTAAAGTAAACAGTGTGTAAGTAAGTATGTAGCCTAGCTGTATTAGCTCTATTAGCTGTTTACACTCAGGTCCCGTGATGCGCAGTCACGCTGCTGGAAGTGACTTCAGTTCCTCTGTAGACTTTACACACTTTATATATTATATAACAGTATATATATTATTCTGTCACTAACGCCTTACACCTTATATACATGTTCTTTTATTTATTTATAACATTCTGTGGTAAATGTTTCCTCAGTTCATTAGACCTCAGTGTCGGAATGTGTAACTTACACAGAAAACTTCTTTATTTCTATAAACGCACAAGTGTGTTCACTTGAGTGTGTTGTGCCTTGGTGTATATATATTATACCCGTGTCGTGGTGTGTGTGTATATTATACCCGTGTTTTGGTGTGTATATATTATACTAGTGTCTATTGTGAATCTCTGTCACTGTTCTATTCAGACGTCCTCACAAAGGTGAAAGTTTGTATGTTGTGCACAGTGTAGTGATGGAGGGCGTGGCTTCGGACTGCGTCATGAGTCTGGTTAAGGCTAGTTAGTGTTACAACTAAAGACTACTGAGCCATTGTACAGTGTGATGATGAAGTCTGTCACGTTATTAATTATCTCTCTCTCTCTCTCTCTCTCTCTCTCTCTCTCTCTCTCTCTCTCTCTCTCTCTCTTACTCTTTCTCTCTCTCTTATTTTCTCTCTCTTACTCTTTCTCTCTCTTATTTTCTCTCTCTTACTCTTTCTCTCTCTCTCTCTCTCTCTCTCTCTCTCTCTCTCTCTCTCTCTTACTCTTTCTCTCTCTCTCTTATTTTCTATCTCTTACTCTTTCTCGCTCTCTTATTTTCTCTCTCTCTCTCTCTCTCTCGCTCTCTCTCTCTCTCTCACACACACACTTTCTCTCTCTCTCTCTCTCTCTCTCTTACTCTTTCTCGCTCTCGCTCTCGCTCTCTTATTTTCTATCTCTCTCTCTCTCTCTCTCTCTCTCTCTCATATCTCTCTCTCTCTCTTATTTTCTCTCTCTCTCTATCTCTCTCATATTCTCTCTCTCTCTCTCTCTCTCTCTCTCTCTCTCTCTCTCTCACTCTTTCTCTCTCTCTTATTTTCTCTCTCTCTCTCTCTCTCTCTCTCTCTCTCTCTCTCTCTCTCTCTCTTACTCTTTCTCGCTCTCGCTCTCTTATTTTCTATCTCTCTCTCTCTCTCTCTCTCTCTCTCATATCTCTCTCTCTCTCTTATTTTCTCTCTCTCTCTCTCTCTCTCTCTCTCTCATATTCTCTCTCTCTCTCTCACTCTTTCTCTCTCTCTTATTTTCTCTCTCTCTCACTCACTCACTCTTTCTCTCTCTCATTTTCTCTCTCTTACTCTTTCTTATTTTCTCTCTCTCTCACTCTTTCTCTCTCTCATTTTCTCTCTCTTACTCTTTCTCTCTTATTTTCTCTCTCTCTCTCACTCACTCACACTCTTTCTCTCTCTCTTACTCACTCACACTCTCTCTCCTCTCTCGCTCTCTCTTTCTCTCTCTCTCTCTCTCTCTTGCTCTCTCTCTCTCTATCGCTCTCTCTCTCCCTCTCTTTTTTCTCTCTCTCTCTCTCTCTCTCACACTTACTCTCTCTCCCTCTCTCTTTTTTCTTGTTCTCTCTCTTTTTTCTTGTTCAAGCCGTGCTGTCGTACAGAAATAATACACACCTTTAGACCAGATCAGATAGTTGTTACATATTTGTTATAAGCGCATATAAGGCCATGTTTTTCTGTGTGTTTTTGATAGCCGTCATACACGATGTAGGGTTAGCAAAGTAACACGTTTACGGCAGACGGCATTTCCACAGCCAAAGTCAGCACAATCCACATTCCCTGTACAGAGAAAGTCGAAGCTGCTGGACAGTGAGAGGGAGTAGTGAAATATCTGGGCAGTCGCAGACAGACAAAAGGACGAGAACAACTAGCGTAAGGAGCGTGATCTGGTAAAATGGCTAGACTGTAATGGGCAATACATTTGAAACAGCATATAATTGTTTTATTTAATTCTGAATATGCAGTGCAAAAGCTAAAAGACCACGACTTCTTCTGATGCACTGGAAACAGCTATTTGCTTTAAATGGCCATCAACATTAAGACTAAACGTAATTTCTTACCTCTTTATTCTCCAGAGCTTATTAGGATGATTGCTGTGGTGCCGGAGTTGTTCACCCACGTCTTGGCTGAGTTTGACCGATTTGACCCTTTAATTTCTGCCCTGCGCCTTGATTCGGGCAGACTTAAGGTAACACATTTTTTTCAAGCTTTATCTGTTATGACAACTTTCACTTTTATTTATTTCTCTCACTCACTCACTCATCTTCTACCGCTTATCCGAACTACCTCGGGTCACGGGGAGCCTGTGCCTATCTCAGGCGTCATCGGGCATCAAGGCAGGATACACCCTGGATGGAGTGCCAACCCATCGCAGGGCACACACACACTCATTCACTCACACACTCACACACTACGGACAATTTTCCAGAGATGCCAATCAACCTACCATGCATGTCTTTGGACCGGGGGAGGAAACCGGAGTACCCAGAGGAAACCCCCGAGGCACGGGGAGAACATGCAAACTCCACACACACAAGGTGGAGGCGGGAATCAAACCCCCAACCCTGGAGGTGTGAGGCGAACGTGCTAATTACTAAGCCACCCCCCCCCCCCATTTATTTATTTGTTTGTTTGTTTGTTTATTTATTTATTTATTAATAAAAAATACCTAGCACCTTCCACAAATGGTTTTGAAAGTATGGAATGTTTACCTGTGCCCATTTTTGTCAATCTGAAGTAATTCAGTCCGATTGAAAAATCGAAAAGCGTCGCAGTCCAATTCAGATTACACGTGCAAATAAACATATGCAACCAATACACTTCAGGTGCACAAGGTATTTTTTTCGATTCCTTAGAGAAAGTAGTCAAATTCAAGCATTTATGTGGTTAGTTTTTTTTTTTTTTTTTTTTTTTTTTTTTTTTTTTTTAAATATTTATTAATTTTACTGAATTATTTTAGATCCACACCATGCTTTTCAATCCGATTGAGCAAACCGATTATTTGATTGCATTTAAAAGTACTGAATGTTAGCAGAAAAACCAAGCCTTAATTATTTGGATTTGAAAGATGCTTTTTGTAATACGGGATCCTTTAGTTAGGTTTATATGGTATCCTATGTCTTAGCCAATGTAATAAAAAAAGGAGCATAAAAAATATCTGACCCCTTCACAGAGAGATCACAGACACCATTGATTGGCTAGTGCCGCTCTGATCGCCATGATCTCTGGGTAGGAGGGATAGTGTTACGTTTCTCTCCCCGGTCAAATTGTCCTTCCTTTGCTCCTGGAGGTCTGTACTATTGTCTGGATTCGACATTGTGACTTCCTGGCTTTACTGTGACTGCACTCGGAAGCCTGGTGCAAAGCATTTAATGTTTCTTAATCCGTAGGCGGGGGGGTTCGGGTGGTCGGTTTTTTTCATGTGATTATTGTCATCATTGTTTTAATCAATGCTTGTGACAAATATTCTGGGTTGCTGTTTCAAATTAATATGATACATTATTGTAGCTGGACGTGTGTGGGTGTGTGTGTGGTGTGTGGTGTGTGTGTGTGTGTGTGTGGTGTGTGTGTGTGTGTGTGTGTGTGTGTGTGTGTGTGTGTGTGCCGCGCGCAGTTCAGAGAGAGTTCTTGCAATACACTTTTCAAAGCAACGGTGAAGCATCGCCTTTGAATGATGGGGGGAGGGGTTTTATTTATATATGTATATATATATTTTTGTGTATATATATATAAAAAATTTTCTAATTAAAAGGATTTCTATATTTTATCATGTGAATGGTCGGCCAGCACTCTCCGGAGACTGAACATATTCATGCGTAGCAGCATGGGAGAGAACCGCTTGTCATCCCTGGCCCTCATCCATACACACTATGACATGGCAGTCAACCTGGATGAAGCTGTGAACATATTCTCCAAATTGCACCCAAGAAGATCGGAACTGACCAGTGTACTAAATCCTTAAGTGTCAAGACAAATACAGCAACCAGCAAAGAGGCATTGACAGAGAGTCAAGAAATGATGATGAAAATAATTATTATTAATACTTCAGTAAAGTTCATTAAATCTATTCTGTTGTTAGTGGGGTCTTTAAACTTATGAACTGTGTATGGACTGACAAAGGTGGTACATGAGGAAGCAATTTGACAACAATGCAGTAAATAATTTAGGTGCTCGTTAAGATACCAGCAGACAAGCTAATCCAGCACAAATTAGTGCATAAAAGGTCACCAAAATGAAGTATTTGAACCTCATAATTAAATACAAAAGGAGGAGAAAATCTGCAAAAAGGTCCACTTTTTGTAAAAAAAGAACCACCACCTTTCAATAGGCTGGCTACGGACCTGTAATCTCTTAATTACTTACAAACAGAAAACTAGCTAACTGGCTAAGACTCACAGTAAACTACAGATAATGATGTGATTCTTGACCTAGGGTACATTTGAATATAAATTTGTTCTATTTGTTAGATTTAGGTGGGCTATAATGTAATATGGGTGGCACGGTGGCTTAGTGGTTAGCACGTTTGGTTTGCCTCACACCTCCAGGGTTGGGGGTTCGATTCCCGCCTTCGCCTTGTGTGTGTGGAGTTTGCATGTTCTCCCCGTGCCTCGGGGGTTTCCTCCGGGTACTCAGGTTTCCTCCCCCGGTCCAAAGACATGCATGGTAGGTTGATTGGCATCTCTGGAAAATTGTCCCTAGTGTGTGATTGCGTGAGTGAATGAGAGTGTGTGTGTGCCCTGTGATGGGTTGGCACTCCGTCCAGGGTGTATCCTGCCTTGATGCCCGATGACGCCTGAGATAGGCACAGGCTCCCCGTGACCCGAGGTAGTTCGGATAAGCGGTAGAAGATGATTGAGAGAGAGAGTGATAATGTAATATAATGAAATTTAAATGAAAGTTAACCAAATAAAATATTCCACATTAAATGATTGTTTATAACATACATTGTTTATACAAATAGTTCATGATTTGTCATCTTGTGTGCGTGTGTGTATAGTGCACGTGCCTTGCAGTGTCGCGGAAATGGCTTGCTCTCGGCACTTCAGCAGGAGGCCTGCATCTCATTCAGAGAGACGGATGGAAGCAGAGACTCATCCTCACCCACAAGGTTTCTATTTGTCAGATGCACCCGAGGATGTTCAATATATAATGTTTATGGAGCTATAAGAAATAACAGAATATGTATCTTTTCCTTTAGGAGGGTTCACTCACACATGTAGCTTGTTGCCCTCATGATGAAGACTTTATTGCTGTAGCAACAAGGTACTCCAACGTGCTTTAGCGTTTACAAATGAACAGTGTTTGTGAAAGACAATATGATGGCATATTAATGTGTGTGTGTGTGTGTGTGTGTGTGTGTCAAAGTGAGGGTCTTGTAGTGATTTGGGAGCTGCAAGTAGAGAGGAGAGGACATCCGGAGCGGGCAGGTGTATCATGGGAGCATCGTGGTCAAGCCATAACAGCGCTGTGCTGGGACACAGCAACTCTAAGGGTTTTCATTGGAGACGCAGCAGGGAAAGTGTCCTTTGTACGCGCTGGTACCTCCAAACCCGGCAAGGTAACGTCACAGCGGGTATCTCATGTGCCTGAAAAATGTAGATTTGTATTTCTCTGCCTAACAGGTGTTAAGAAAGGATTGTGTTTGTATTGTGTGCAGGGTTCATCATTTGTAATCTTCCCAGCTCAGACCATCATGACAGTCGACTCCCGGGTGGTGCAGCTGGGATACCTGGAGGGTCATCTTCTGGTCTCTTCTCTTAGCCGCTGCTACCTCTGTGACACTGAAAGGGAAAAGTTTTGGCGAGTGGGGAACAAGGAGCGTGATGGAGAATACGGGGCTTGTTATCTGCCGCAGCAGCAGACAGGATCGAGGACACCCGGCACAGGCAACACACATCTTGTGTACTGTGCTCGGCCAGGCTCGCGCATTTGGGAGGCCAACTTCAGTGGAGAAGTGCTTAGCACCCATCAGTTTAAACAGTTGCTTGCCTGCCCTCCGCTGCCACTCGTCTCTTGCAAGTACGTGCTTCAGCGTGTGTCTTTGATTCTGTTGTTGAGATTTAAACCGGTATGTGACGTGCACTGTAGCACACCATAAATATATGCCACCTCTTGAACTTTGCATATTTGTCACATTTATATGGTTTCAGATGTTCATACAAATGTAAGATAAGTCAAGGAGCACATGAGGAGAAACCAAAACAATTTTATTTATTGAAGGACAAGGTTACGCAGCATCTATATAACCCATGTAGAAAAGTAACAGCCCTGCTAAAATGAATAACTAGTTAAATTGTAAACGACTGCAGTCAGATGCTTCAGATAACCGGAGATCCGTTTTTCCACATTGCTGTGGTGGAAGTCTGACCTGCTGTTCTTTACAGAATCGCTTTATTACAGCAGTATTAGACAGCATTTGAGCGTGAACTGTGCGTTTAAGGGTTTGCCACAGCATCATGGTGGTGAATAAGGGCCTTTTTACACCTGGTCACTTCATGTGTTTTCTCTGATCCGATAGCTATCTGATTTGTTAAAACTGTTCCTTTTATAGTAGGCCACATAAACGTGTCTTCGGATATCGATCCGATCTTTCTACTCCCGCCCAGAATGCAAATATATTTTACCTCGTTTCTGGGGTGATTGAAATGGAACACGCTTTGGTGTGTGTACGCGGTTTTCAGAATGCAATCATAAAGAAGACGATAAAACTCGTTACGACGTTTATGCTACAAAAAACAGTGTTTACTGTTTGCTGCGTTTTCGCTGGCGGCAGCAGCGTATTTTAAGCCCCGACGAGACGCCTGGGTGAAAGATCACCTGCGAGTGACGTACTTCCGTTTGGGAGGAGTTTAGCGCTGACGTATGTGGCTTGAACAACCACATTCATTTACACCTGTCCAGTTTCATCTGAAACGCGTCCCAGAACCACCTCCTGAAGTGGTTCGAACGATCGGGTTTATATCCGTCTCGAAAACGTTTCGGAGGGCATTTAGACCTGGTCTTTTTACCATCGGATAGCTATCGGATCACAGAAAACACGTGAAGTGACCAGGTGTAAAAAGCCCGTAAGTCAGGATTTTTCATTTTGTTTCTGTTGGTCTTTCTGCATAACACAGTCGACTTGAGCTTGATGGTTGCATCAATTACGGCAAGCTGCCCAGACCCCAT
>NC_083473.1:21209817-21212317 GCF_030014155.1 Tachysurus vachellii
TGCTTCATGGTTTTTTTTTTGTCTCTCTATACATTCATTTGTTCCCTCCCTTTTTTTTTCTCCATCAATTTCTCACCTGCTTACTCCACCTACTTCCTATTCTGCCTACCCATCTTTCCATATTCTCTTCCTTTATTTTCTGTTCTTTATTCCTACTTTTTTTTTGTTTTTTTCTCTTCACCTTTTTTTTTTTTCATCTCACCATCCTGGTCGTCAGACCCCCAGTCATGTGCACGTGTAGAGGGGGACAAGTCAGATCTCGGCCTGCAGTTTCACCTCCCACTCTCATTCCGTCCAAAACCTCCACTCATCGCACTGCAGGCGGTTAAAGACAGGTATCTTCTCCGAGTCAATACAAAAATGATTATTATTATGATTATTATTATTATTATTATTATTTTTAACACTAGAATGCCATATTACTCCCCTACTTTGATAAACATTGAAACTGATGTGATGGTGCTATATAACGTCTGTGTACACATAAACACAAACTCGTCATTTTATACAGCAGTAAAGGTGGAAACTTGGTGCACTTGAATAGCGACTCATAGTTACACACTTAATTAAAATGGAAAAATGATCCATCTGCATAAGGTCAAGATCAGCTTTCGTTGCACAGCTAAAGGGGAAGTAAAACTAACCAAGGAAAATAAAACTCACTGATTCATGTCCACTTGCCTGCACCAGATCTTTCCGATTCGAGCTTCCTCTTTTTATAAAGGTGCTAGTTTTAGCCTGTAAAAAAAAAAAAAAAAAAAAAGCCTTCCCCTGTACTGTAGTGTCGTTCTTTCATTTCACTTCACATCTGCTGCGGACGGTATGTTTGTTTAAACCATACGCTGTTATATTTTCAGACTTCAGACATATAAATCAATTGTAAAAATCTCTTATTCTGCACGGTACACGTCTTGGTGACGTTTCATGGATTTATGGAGTTTGTTTCTCTCACTTCTGTGTGTTAAATCTGCATTTCTGTGTCTGTGTGCTATTGTGGCTGTTCTCAGTGTTTCAAGCTTTATGAAAAAGACTACAGAAAAAATCAACAATCTGCAGATGAACTCTGACCTCTGGACCCGACCCGACCATAGGGATGGTGGACAGGAAGAGATCACACCTTCTGTGACTTCTTGTATAAACGAAGTAGACAATGAGTATGTTTCTTTTTTTTTTTAAACATATGTAAATATCACTCGAGAATTTTATATTGAGTTTTCTAGTTGACTTTACTATCTCTGTTTTTCTCATATCTCAGGGAGACTGTTGAGCAAGCAGAGAACGAGTTGCACGAGCTAAGGGTGGCAACGGAGAAAGCCATGTGAGTAACGATCAGATATAGAACGGAGTGTGCAAGTTGTTAGCAAACCTAATCACTGTGTTACTTTATGTGAACGATTTTTTTAATTATGTAATTAATAAAGGTGTCATTTATGCTAAAATAAGTGCAATTAGATATTTCTTTGTTTGTTTCTCCTCGTAGCTTACAGATCCAGGACCCTCTCGTCCTTTTGGATCCGAGGAGCTTGACAGAGGTGCTCCTAGAGTGGGTCCCTGTTCTGGAAAGGATCTTGGGACCAGAGAAACCCTCAAGCAGTGAGAGGCAGAATGGGGAGATAAAGGAGGAGAAGAAGAGCTTAGAAGCGGAAGACAAGGACTCAGACAGCCAGCCTTATTCTGCTGTCCCTCGTGATGACAGTGGGGTAGAATGCCAGTCGGAATTCGAGGACGACTCGAACCACGTAGAGGACGAAAGCCTTACAGAGAGTAACCTCAGCTCCACTGCTTTGGCTGCAGTATCTTCAGTCGCTATTGTAGCTCCGGTTGAGTTCACCCTGCCGTCAGACCTCCAGGATGACTTGTCTTACCTCGCGTGCCTCTACTTGGACTTGGGCTGCCCAAGTGGAGCAGGTGATGGAGGGTTGGAAAGGGTTTGTGTGTTTCTGAGGAGATACTATTTCCTGCTGGATAAGGAGAAAGTCAGGAAGATGTGCACTTTGAGGTACAGGGAGCAGCCAGACATCCTAAATACCTACATTGCTTGCATGCTAGGTGAGTATTTTCTTTCCAGCATCACTTTAGGTAACATCTAGCCATATGTTGATGAAGCGAGCCATGTAAAGAGTTATGTAAAGCTTGCGGACGTGGACCAGACACCCATTAGACTTATAATGTGTGCTTATTGAACATCTCATTCCATCTTTACTAACCTCCACTGTTCTAGGAAGGATCTTCAGTAGATATTGAGAATTTTGGGCATAAATGAGATCAGACTCTGATGTTGGGTGGGTGTTCTGGGGGTGCATTCAGTGTTCCAGTTCATCCCAAAGGTGTTCAGTTGATTTGAGCTCAGAGGTCAGTGCAGGACACTCGAGTTCCTCCACTCCAATTTTCCAGACCCAGTCTTCATAGAGTTGACGTTGTTCACACGAGCATCGTCATGTTGGAACCGATTTTGGCTTCGTAGTTCCACTCACTCTCATCTCTCACTCATTTTCTACCG
>NC_083473.1:21217317-21222317 GCF_030014155.1 Tachysurus vachellii
GCATGATTTTCTAACATTGTTTTATCTATTTGATTTGTATTTGGAAATAAAAACAATTGTCCTTTTTTTGCCTGCTGTATTAGGAAGAAAGATTCACGTATAAAGTCCCATAAAACAGGACAGCAGATTAAAGGTGGGGTCACCGTTGTTTTAGAAATGCTTCAGAAAACTGCGTTGGGCCGGCAAACAAAACAAAAACAAAACTAACGTGTAGCCAATGAGCAGAAAGGGGCGTGTCTTGTCAATATGGGCGGAGAGAGTGTTCAGTGCGCATGTGTGACATTAGCAGAAAGCGTTTTTAACATTGACATGGAGGATAAAAACAAAGAAAGAAAGAGAAGAAAGGCTTACGATAAGGTAAGAAGTAGGACGTGTTAATATAGGATGAGCTTTCCAGCGCTGGAGAGAACTGAAGGAGCAGGAAGGCCTACGGTGGGACGCCGAGGGACTTAAGTAAAGTTGGCCGTGTGTATTAAAAAGACATTTCCCCCAAGTAAGTGTTGTATAACTATCAGGACATCAGTGATGTGTGAGCTGAATTTGGTGACAGTAAAGTGTATTACAGTGAAGTTATTGACTGTTTTTTAGTATTCGCTTTTCAGGTTTTGCATTTTGCAGACGGTCCCTTGGAATCTGTCTCTTAGTCGTCTGCACATAGACACTTGTGTGTTTTGTCCACTGCAGAGGAAAGCTGATTTTGAGGAAAATTGAGTTGTAGCTGCGCGTCTACATTACTACGATAGAAAAGAGGTGTTATTTGTGTAATAAGAGCGTTTAGCTCAGGAGTTATTGACTCGGGAAACTCGAATCTGTGAATATGCGACCAACTTTACTTAAGACGCCGAGGCGCTTTTTTCCTTCTCGATAGGTGAGTAACGTTGGTTTTGCTTTGTTACACAGAACTAATATATGCCGTTGTCCTTTACATGATTATGCTTGTGTGTCATTTTTGCTTGTTTGTTTATCTGCAGTTGTATTGTTCTTCCCTTCAGCTATGATAAAGACACATTTCTGTCCATTAGTTGTCTGGGTTACGTATGTATGTGTGGGCGGAGCTATCGATACAGGGGTGGGACCCGTTTGGGTTAGGGGCGTGTTTTTATTTTGGTGATTTCAAATGTCAACATTGGCTTTCAAACAACGGAGACCCCACCTTTAAGGACTTGGTTCCCAGTGCTGTTCCTGGACAATGGAAGTGTCAATTATCAGCATATAAGAATATATAAAAAAGGAATTCTTTAGTTTACTTGGAGGTTTAAACGGTGCACTATAAGTTGAAGTTGAAGTTGTTTGACATTCTTATTTCGTGCCCTTGTTTTGAACATTTTGTCCTCTTCACAGAGCTCTGATCCAGACCATGCTGGAGCGCTGTGATCGGTTCCTTTGGTCTCAGCAGGCCTAATGAACAATCCTCCTCCCTAATCTGCTCATGTTCTTACTGCCCCACGACAATCTGCCTGCAGTCTTCTAGCTTCTACACTACAGTCTGTTAGTCTGGACCCAGTTTTGCTTTTCACCAGCCGATTTGGTTTGTCAGACAGATCGTACGTAGTTTAACACTTTGTCTTTGATTTGTTTTGAGCAATTTTAACAAATTACGTTTTGCTCTTGATGCTCTTTTAAAATTGAGTCTTATTTGCTCCTTAATTATGCAAATACGAAGCTGCGAGTGATAAAATCCAGACCAACGTGTTGGGTAGGTTTCTTTTCTAAACACACTGAAAAGTGCTCAAATAATACACTCTTAAAAAGGCTGAAGTTATAGGAATATATGCTTTGTTTAAAGGTGTAAGTTGTACTTGTACACCATGCACTAAACCCATTTTATTAAGTATTATTTCACAGAACTTCTAACCCTTCTGTGTAAGCAGCTGCTGACATTTCAGTTATGTTTTTGGCTCGACAGTATTAACACTTCTAAAACGTGACATGCTTTTAAAGTTATTTATCTATTTAATTGAACGTTCTTTAAAAACAGATGTGAACATTTTTATAGAGTTGTATCTGAAGATTACGGAATAAAATAATTGTATTGTATAATTTTTGACTTGCAGCTATGGCACCTGTAGTGATAATAAACATCTGTATGTCTAAAGTAAGATGGTGAGATTCTTTATTCGTTTGCGTTGGCAATGTTTTAGACTGTGTGCTCAAATGTATGAACATCCACTAATGAATATATGGATAACGAATTCATTCGTTTCTGTAATACATGATTTTTCTGTTCAATCAATACATTCATTCATTTTCTACCGCTTATCCGAAGCGCAGGATATCAAGGCAGGATACACCCTGGATGGAGTGCCAACCCATCGCAGGGCACACACACACTCTCTCATTCACTCACACAATCACACACTACGGACAATTTTCCAGAGATGCCAATCAACCTACCATGCATGTCTTTGGACCGGGGGAGGAAACCGGAGTACCCGGAGGAAACCCCCGAGGCACGGGGAGAACATGCAAACTCCACACACACAAGGTGGAGGCGGGAATCGAACCCCCAACCCTGGAGGTGTGAGGCGAACGTGCTAACCAATAAGCCACCGTGGGGGCTTTTACCCTTAAAAAGGGACTTTTACCCTACTATAAAAGATTTTTCTTTAGCTTTAACAATGAAAGTAGTTACTAGTAATGTTTTTGTTAATATAATAATTTGTTAATATAACCTACTGTAATAGATTTTAACGAAAAATGTCTGCATTTTTAGATTGCATTTTTTTTTTTCAATCAGGAGTCTTGAGCTGTCACTGAGAGAGAAAACAATATCTAGGAGGCAAAAGGAAAGGAGTTAGAAAATAAACACACGTATTAAGACACATTTAAAAGATTCGGCTTTACCTCTGGTACAAAACGGCCTTGTTGAATTCTGATAATTCACTAATAATTAGTTCAAATCCTTAATAAAGCTCAACAAAATGTCACCTTCCCAGCGTTCTCTTTCCTCACAAATATCTTCCTCTTCTTGATGACTATTCTTCCTGGCACAGCTTCAGTCAGATTGAGTTCACACACACACCTGGAGAAGAGAATACTGACGGTGAGAGAACTGGACGAGAGAAAACAGAGAACCTTCTGCTCTACTGATAAGAAAACGGGCTTCAAATTGGAAGGTGAGGACTGCGAATGACGTCAGGGAGAGGATTTGAGTTCGCTGCTTGTGTTGAGGTTTCTATTATTCTATTATTCTAACTGTGTGAGTGAGCGAAAGCCAAATAATCTTTAAGTCTTAAATAAACGTGTGCGTCGATGACACGCAGAACCTACAAAGGAAGTCAGTCTGTCTGAAAGCTGATGTTACCCTCTTACGGGTTTACGTTAATCTACATGTATTCATGCTAAAACACATAAAAGGGGACAATTTAAAAAAAAATATATTTGATTTGATGGACGTTTGTGTTTGATTTTTGGCATCATTTGCACTGTGTGTGTGTGTGTGTGTGTGCGTGTGCGCGCGCGTGTGTGGCCGGTATTGTTTGATGTGGGATCGTTGTCACCATGTGCACAGATAAGAAAATTCTGCACATACCGGATCGGCTCAGGTCAGAGTATAAAAGTCATAACCTTGGCGATGACCAATTATTAGCGAATTGCCCGTTCACATTTGGGATGTTTGGTTGAGTCGTGCATGCTAACACACTGTAAACACACACACACCGCATCGATCGATTGTTCGGACTGAAGTGTTCTAGTGTCAACTGATCAGCACTACAAATGGAGTCTGTTCATATGGTAAGTGTTAATTACGCGCATACTTCATGTTTGCGACGAAGGTTAATCTACAACGGAAATATCGTTCTCGTTAAAAGCTGTTAATACTCGGACGTGAATTCTGTCGCTGCTGTTTTAGACGACGTTCTGTTCCTCGACTCTGACGCTCAAGACGTCTTTGCTGCTCCTGTTTGCGTCTCAGTTTTCAGGTGGCTAATATTCTATTTTTTTAAAATATTTTTTTGCTGAAATCACTTTTTTATTCATTTATTATTAAAACTTAACAAATGTACGTTGTTCTGATTCCAGGAGTGAGGTCAATTCAATCAATTCTGGAGATCAATTCTACTCAAGGTAACTAAACTGGAAATAAAGTAAGAGTGCACTTCGTAATGATAGAATACTGTAGCAATAGATTTAATTCAGCTCTTAATTAAACTTGATGCAATTGAATATGGTTTTGAACAGAGTCAGATTTATGTCGAACGTCCTAATATGAGATTACGGTACATTTTATTTGTTTTTGTTTTTTTTAAGCTTGAACTAGATAATTTGATACCTGCAAATAATTTATGTATTTTTCTTGAAAGAAGCAAAATGACCTGCTCATAGAATAAGAATAAGAATAAGAATGTTTAAACCTTGTAATTAGTAATAGTCTTACATTTTTTTGGTAATGACAAAATAAATACCAGATAAATTCGATATTCAGTATTCAAGATGTTTACACTTGTTAAGATTTTTTTGGTCTCAGAATGGCTTTCTGGGGGCACGGTGGCTTAGTGGTTAGCAGGTTCGCCTCACACCTCCAAGGTTGGGGGTTCGATTCCCACCTCCGCCTTGTGTGTGTGGAGTTTGCATGTTCTCCCCGTGCCTCCGGGTACTCCGGTTTCCTCCCCGGTCCAAAGACATACATGGTAGGTTGATTGGCATCTCTGGAAAATTGTCCGTAGTGTGTGATTGCGTGAGTGAATGAGAGTGTGTGTGTGTGCCCTGCGATGGGTTGGCACTCCGTCCAGGGTGTATCCTGCCTTGATGCCAGATGACGCCTGAGATAGGCACAGGCTCCCCGTGACCTGAGGTACTTCGGATAAGCGGTAGAAAATGAGTGAGTGAGTGAGAATGACTTTCTTTACTTTTGGTCACAAGGAAACTGTTAAGGCAAATCTATTAATTCAATACTTATTTCTGCTAACAACATTGAATTATGTAAAACATTTTTTGTTAGAGGGTTCGTAAGAGTAAGTAAACAGCATATATGTGTGCAGAGTATGTGGGATCCACCT
>NC_083473.1:21227317-21234817 GCF_030014155.1 Tachysurus vachellii
AAGTTGATATTGGGTGTCCAGGATATTATTATTATTATTATTGTTGTGATATATTGAATGCTCCGTGTTTCTGTAGGTGGTATAGATCCAGTGCTGCGGGGTTTGTTGTTGTCCCCAGCTAAACTCCAGGCTCCTGAGCAGATGATGGTGGAGGAGTTGACTGAGAGACTGTTCCAGGCTCATGGTGGGCTGCCGCTTGACCTTGGGGCTCTAAACCTGCAGAGGGGGCGTGATCACGGCCTTCCTGGTACAATCTTTACCGTCATTCTTTGTCGACATTTGATTATTTTCACTATAATAGTTAGTATGAGATGTTTTTCTCTCACTCCTTCTTCCGTCTGTCTCTGTATGAAGGTTACGGTGCATGGCGAGAGTTTTGTGGCCTTTCCGTCCCTGCAAATGAATCTGATTTAATAGAAATTCTGCAGAACGTAGGTTTGGTGCGTAAGCTGCTTGCTCTGTATGGTACAGCCTGGAATATTGATGTGTGGGTGGGTGGTATCTCAGAGCCCGCTGTGTCTGGTGGGAGAGTTGGGCCGCTGCTATCCTGCCTGATAGCCAAACAGTTTCGTGCACTCAGAGATGGAGACAGGTGAGTCTTGATCATTTCTAATTTTAAGTAAAATTATAAAATAATAAATATATTGCATGACAAAACTAATAAACAAATGAAATGATCATGTCTGTCTGACTCTAAGGTTCTGGTGGGAGCGAGAGGGTGTGTTCAGCACTGCTCAGAGACGCTCACTGCGTACGGTATCTCTCTCTCGAATCATATGTGACAACACACACATCTGCCTGGTGCCCTCGGACCCATTTGTACGGACGCTCCACCCTGACGAGCTGCTACCCTGCACACACACAAACATCACACACCTTAATCTTTCTGCATGGAAGGAGCCAGACACTGGTAGGAAAAACACCTGTAATCATCTAATCAGCCAGGTCAAGCAGTCAAAAATCAGACAGAAGGGAAAGTGTGACGATGGTCGGTACCAGAAGGGTTGCTTTGAGCATTTCACACACAGCAGTCTCTAAAGTAGTCAGTATTGTTGCTAACCGTGTGCAACATGGCCACATGGCCACAATTTCAGCATCTTCTAATGCCTGCTTCTAGTATGATAGTGCACCATGTCACAAAGTATCTCAAACTGGTTTCAAGAACATGACATAAGACCTGAATCCAATAGAACATTTTGGAATGTAG
Source organism: Tachysurus vachellii (assembly GCF_030014155.1). NCBI lineage: Eukaryota > Metazoa > Chordata > Actinopteri > Siluriformes > Bagridae > Tachysurus > Tachysurus vachellii. Next base: position 21,228,525 of record NC_083473.1, read on the forward strand.
GAAGAACAGGAGATCCTCAACATCTTGGGGAAATCAGAAGCCACAAAGATTTGAGGCTGTTTTAAGAGCAAAGGGAGGCCATTCCCAGTATTGGTATAATGTCCCTAATAATGTTCTCTGTGTGTGTGTGTGTGTGTGTGTGTGTGTGTGTCTTCTTTTGTTTCTTCAGATCCAGTGTGCGGCTCCATTCCTCGACTGAAACTGGGTTTCTCTGTGCTGTGTGATTCAGCAGTGCTGTACCAGTGTCCTTCTGGCTATCTGCTTCACGGGGCCACCCACGTCACCTGTGACCCAAACACACGTCTCTGGACTCCAAACCTACCAACTTGTCAAGGTTTGTTTGTGCATGTTAGGATGATACTTTATATTGATGCTTTCAGTTCCTTCAGGTGACATTTAGCTGAAACTTAAAAAAATACAATAAAATAAACTAGAATGTACATTTCCTGAAGAAAACGTGAATGGTGCTCGGCTCGCACGTGGCAAGTTCCCCTCATCTTGCTGAGTGTTTTGATATGTCACATGTCCATGTTGTGCTAATTTTTGATTTTCACGTGACCGTCAACAGAATACACGTGAGGCAGTTCCCCTCATTGTTTTGAGTGTTTTGATATGTCACATGTCCATGTTGTGCAAATGTTTGATTTTCACTGAATTTCCCATTCATTTCTATGGGATTTTTTTTGCCCGCTTTTTCATCCGCTGTGTGAACATCGTTTGTTGGTTCGCTTATAAAAGACAGAGCACAGCTCTCCTCAATGAGCCGGTCGATTTGACACCTCATTCATGGGTCTAGGACAAAAGCTACGAGCCGAAATTTTGTCCGGCACAATAACAAGTATGTTGCTTTGCGAGCACCATTAATAACTACCTCTTGGTTTTCTCTCAGATATAGACGAGTGCTTCAGTGGGTCTGTCTGTCCACCAAATCTGCTGTGCCACAACACCCCAGGTTCCTTCATTTGCACAGGTTTGAATTGTATGAAAGAAAACAAGAAGAAAAAAAAAAGATGACGTGGAATTAATGCACTTTTAATAATTTAGGAAGTTTGCATCTTTTTCCAGAGTCCACGACATTTTCTGCCACCTCCATCTCTGCTGCAGTGATGACAGTGACGGGAGGTGTTGCTGTGATGGCTCTAATAGTGAGTTGCTATAAAAGGTGGGCTTTTGGTTGTACTTGGTTTAGATTTGGTTTAAGCTTTAACTTCTATATTGATTATATCAAGCCGGGGAATTAAATGTCTAATTGTTTTGTTGCTTTTTTTTTTCTCTGTAGGTTTTTCATCAAAAAAGGAAGAGTCAGCAGAATATGCTGTAATAAGAAAAACTGAACTGAAGTTCTGAACATTTAAATCAGCGCTCAAGTTCACCCTTCCTAACCACTAGGGGTGATGTGAATCATCTGGATGCCACCTTGTGCATGTATTTCTGCAAAATGACACAGCATGTTGCATGTTACAGTAGCTGTCTATGTCCCCATCAGGACAGCATTGTCTCAACAGAATATTGCACATCCCCCCACCACCTAGCTGACTAGCAGGCCTGTGGCAAGTATGCAGCTAGTGTGGAAGAGAAGTTTCTGCTAATCCGCAGCTAGAAATTGGTTTTCTTCTCCACAATACTTATCTATTCCCTTTACTCGAGTAGGATTTGCCACATAGTTCAGGTTACACCCAACGGTTAGCCACAAGAGCCTGTATCTGATCTCTTGGAAGCTAAAGATGGGTTTAACGTTGGTCTATGTGCTCACTGCCTCAGTGTTGGGGATCTTATGGATGTGGGTTTGAATCAGACGACATCTGTGATGACTGTCATGTGTCAACATGGTGTGCTCAGCTTAAGAGTTTGAATCCCAGATCCACCAAGCTGCCACTCCTTGGCCATGGGCAAGGACTTCAAACCTGTAATTGCTCAGTTGTATAAAAAGCGATAACAATGTAAGTCGCACTGGATAAAAGTGTATGCCAAAAGCCATAAATGTAAATGTACCAATGCCAAGTCAACACATTGCAGCCTGCCAGGATAAAGTGCTCTTACCCTTGACTGGCCTCCACACCATTATTTTGCCTCCTTTATCGATGATTCTTTCCATGTTGTGCAAAATCTTGGAGTTCTCATAACCCCAAGATATCATGTTCTTGTCAAGGTTTGTTTGTGCATGTTAGGATGTTAGTTTATATAAAATATAAATATAATATTTTATATATATATATTTATATATAGCATGTTCTTGAGATTCTGTAAGATTACCATCACTTTCCTCAGTGGAGCGAGTGTTGGTCCGCACTGCACCTTTTAGGATAAGACGGTTCCTCTTGATATTTGTGGCATACATTATCCATAGTGAACATAGTGAAATACATAGTGAAATACATCACATACATAGTGAAACCCAGATATGGTTGTTAAACCTTATAAACCTGTGCTGGCTCAAGTTCGCATCACTACATGACTTGGAAAAGCGTCCAGTTGATTCGCACCTCCTGTAGCGGTTATCTATGGTTCACAGAGTTCTTTTATATACTGTACGTAATCAAATATGTATTATTTATTGTTCTGCAGTGACATGAATTGTGTGTATTATTGTGTATCTGATTAATTAAACACTAATTAATCTCTTCTTAACAAAGCAGGCCAACACTTTACTCATACCAATCATTATCGGTATTATTTTGTATGCCGTGTAACTTTAAGTGCTGGTTCTCTGTTAAACTTGTTCCTCTGTAAGATTTTCCACTGCCCCAGAAATCTGTTATTGTTGCCCTCTTTACCTTACCTCATAAGAGACATAACAGATTTATAGCCTACCAGCACCTCTGCTATGGAGTCAGCTTCTCCATACAGCCAGTCCATCAAAATATTATCCAGTGTTGTAAAAGAGGTCTTCTTATCCTTTTTGTATCCCACTCCCTCGATTTATATGAACTTATGAAGTTAAGAGATCATCTATTCTAAAGGTCTGACACAAAGACGCATCATTAAAACATAAAGTAGGAAGACTGTATTCCTTTACATCCCTAATCTGCTCCTCAAGCCTATAGATATCTGCTACAGTGAATTCAGATCACATATTCATTCAAACCCATGACTCAGAGTTACACTTATTTTATTTCACTGTATTAAACCATTAGGCAAGGCGGTTACATGTAAACATAAAGATAAAGAAAATTAAACGATGTAAGCTTGAATGTTTAACAGATTTGTTTCTAAAGGTATAAAAATGTTGTATAAAGCTCTGAAAATCATTTAGTCCAAAGAGTGAATGACATGACATCCTTCATGACCTACTAAAAATATTGACACATGATATATAGGTCCTGATATTTAGGTCCAAGTTTTGTTCGAAGTCATTCTGATTGTCAACCCACACAAATATAATTAAAAGAAAAAAAAAAGAAAAAAAAAAAAAAAAACATACGTTTGACCCAAAATCCCACCTAATTATATGTGCCTCAGTTAAAAAAAAACAAAGGCTTAAATCCATGCATTGGTAATAACTGTGTCCTGGATATTCAAAGTCTTTCTAAGCCCAGGTTAAGCTTTCATAAAATAAATTTATAATGATTAAAATAAATCTGTGGCTAATTGCTTTCATTTCTCTTTATGTGCTCTTTTAAAAATTCTAGAAAATACTTCTTACCCAATAAATATATTACAGCCGATTATTAGGCATCGACCGGCTCTAACGGACATTGGAACAACATCTACCATGTTGTGTGCTAAGCAATTTATCTCAGGCAGCATTGGCGTGTAGTGCAGAAGCAGGTGCAGAATGAGATGAATAGTGTGACACCTTACTGTATTTCGATAAATGCACTGAACAGGTTCCGACTATGAGGACCTCAAGTTCTGTAAACTGTATCAGCACCAACAAATAATCTAAAAACAAACCCATTGTTAATTCCATCATCGCTCCATAGTAAGAAAATAGAAGGATCTCACTCCGGTCCAATACTGATCATCATCATCATCATCATCACCACCATCATCATTGCAGAATTCCTCTCACCTTGTAATAATAATAATAATAATAACAGTCACTGACTCACTAACAGAGTGTATCTATAAGAAATCTGCTGCAGTTATCATCGAATTGCTGAGTGTAGAAAACCTTCCACAGAATCTGTGTGTCCTTCAGTTCTCGTCTGTAAAGATGAAGCCTAACTTGGCTATAGACATCTCCCGCCTCAAGCGCATCACCTCACAGAACATTTGCTCGGCTGCCGGGAAAGAAAGAGAGCGCATGAGTCCATGGTGTAAATGGTCTGTATAGTAGAACATGTTATGAAAGCTGTTATTCACAAACACATGAAGGTCATTCATTCACGTGAGGCCTGTTGCGTCACTCACCGTCATGTCGGACCAACCCCTTCTGGATGTATCTGATATACGTGAAGAAGTTACACACTGCCGTGATCTAGCGTCAGAGGAAAAAAAGAAAGACGTCAAACCTACATATGCTGTCAAACGTAAAAACTACAGGTATGAAGTATTTACCTGAGCTTGGTAGAAAGGAAAATGTCACACAGAAGAGAGACAATGAGAAGTTTGTACCCTAGCTCTGCTGGAGGGAGAGATGTAGTAATAATTCTCCTTATCTCCCAGTTTGATGCGATGTCGGCAGAGATGGGACATTCCACTCAGGGCGCACTTCCTGCACCCGCACACAAGAGACTCGTTATAAATGCTGGCTATTAAACATCCACTACACCATGCATATGGGCAGTATGGAAAATATCCTTAAAAAAAAATACACACACACACACACACACAAAAAAAAAAAATAGGATCTCCTGGCTAGAATATTTTACAAACACTAGCACTGGGTGTTATTTATGGTATTTATGTGAGGCAGGGGTGTCCAAAGGTTTTACAACAAAGACTGAATTAAAAAAAATACGTAAATTGCCACCACCGTCAGGTGAGAGGAAATATTGCAACGTGGTCAGCGAAATTTTAAATTATAAACAATTGCTATAGAAAAATATGAAATCCAAGATGAAAGGTTTGATTAGTGCAAAGTCTCCTGTACAAAAGACTTCCCTTTAACCAAAAACTGTTATAAACTCAGTGGCGCCCCCAGAAACTTTTAATGGGGTGGCCAGAGGAGACCACAGCAAATCTTGGGGTGGCACCAAAAAAAAAAAAAAAAAATCAGTGTAGTGCGTGTTATACTTGTTTAGTTTTGTTTCTGGTTAATGTAACAATATTATCACTCATCTTTTTTGGTGGCTGCAGCGTGTGCTTCATTTTATTTATTTAATTATTTCTTTTTTACTTCATGAACTATTGTGAATTTTCATTATGCATTCAAATTCAAACTAGGGGTGGCCACAGGGGTGGCCAGAGTTTATACAGAGGTGGCCGTGGCCACCCTTTGGGGGTGCCCTTGTATAAACTGTTATAAAGCTCTGACACTGGAGACTCCTTTCGCAAAAATGAAATAAATAGCAAAATAGCGTGTAAACGATCTGTGAAGCTGTAAATTGTTACTATGGAACATATTCGATCAAGCTATTTATTATAAACCTATGAAATGCCTCACAGCCTGCACGAAAAATGATTCTAACCCATCAGATTTGAACATCCGACAACGCTGAGGTATCTTCTGCGTTTCTGTAACACGGAGTAGCTACAGGAAGATTTAAATTTATTTCCTGCACTGGTTATTTCATTCGTAAGTTCATATACTATATAAAAGAACAATAAAATATTGAAAAGTTTAAAAACGTCACACTTGTGTTCGAAATAATGTCTAACAAACCTAAATATTAGTGATAATACATCGTGTATTGTGGATATTTACAGTGACAATAACCAGGGAAGTCAGTTTAATAGAAACAAATGTAATCCAAAGCAGCAGAGAGAGTTATGTGGAAAGGAAAAGGCAAGATGTTGAATTAGAACAGAGATTTGACATGCTAGCTTCTAAAGTCACTTACGTCTCTACCGGTGCTCTGCAGCCACTGTGAAAACAAGCCCATATCAAACTGTGATCAAACTGGCACCCAAATTATCATGTGATTTACAAGCTTCAAATTACACCCATGTCCAACTACATCATGTAAAAAATAAATAAATCATGTAGAGCCCAGAAGTGCAGAAGTAGCATCATGTACGATGCGCGACTCACTTGAGTCCTCCACACTCAATACTCGAGGCCTTGTCCATGGGCGATGACGTCAAAGCGACGGGTTCGATAGTCAAAAAGTTATTCTCCACAGCACTCTGAACGGACCGTGACAACTAGGAAAGAGAGAATGACATGTACTCACTGTAGAGAAGTATAA
>NC_083473.1:21239817-21279817 GCF_030014155.1 Tachysurus vachellii
ACATTAAAACTCATTTAATGGGGGGAAAAAAGTGCTATGGCGGTTTTAAGGCGCTACAAGTGGCTACAAGTTTACAAACTACTTTTTTCCAAGTCAAATGTAATATGTTTTGAAAAGGAGTTTCGTTTCATTTGCTCTTGAGTAACTGCTTTGTCCTGGACAGAATGTCTTCTGATTCAGATCGTAGTCACTTAGAGATCTCGTCTTGTCACATAATTCACGCTGTTAAATGCTGAACACGGGAACAACAGGAAAATGGAAGAACCATTTAGTCCATCTACAGTACGTATAAACATTGTTTCTTACTACTGAAATACATCGACTACTCAGTACTTAAAATTCCCTGATATTTATCCTTCTGTTCCTTTGTTCAGCACTGAACCGTGGAGTAAGAAAAAGAAGAAGCAAACTCTGTTTTCAGTCAGCTTTAAATGTACATGATTTGTCCACCTTCTGCGCAGCATCCAGCTGTTCTCTAAGAAACTCTGTGCCTTTCTCTCTAATCTCTATAGAGGAGCTTCGTAGACGAGACACGCTGTAGGCTTCTCGTTTCTGAGTGTCCGTCTCCTCCTGGAGCATTGTCTCTCCTCTGCCTTCTCTAGACTCTGTGCCAGGTTCCAGCTCTGCCTCGAAGTCTATCAACCTGCACAGACAAATAACTCTTTAGTCCAAATTTGGACACTTTGCAATGACATGTTACAAATGTCATGTGATGTGATGTTTGTAAACAACACTTCAATACTGATTCACGATGTCTAAGAACTAGTAGCACAGTGTGTGTGTGTGTGTATATATATGTGTGTGTCTCTGTGTGTGTGTTTGTGTCTATGTGCATGTGTCTATGTGTATATGTGTGTGTATTTGTGTCTATGTGCATCTGTGTGTGTGTGTGTCTATGTGTATGTGTGTCTCTGTGTGTGTGTGTCTCTGTGTGTGTGTGAGTCTATGTGCGTCTGTGTGTGTGTCTATGTGCATCTGTGTATGTGTCTATGTGCGTCTGTCGATGTGCGTCTGTCGATGTGCGTCTGTGTGTGTTTGTGTGTGCATCTGTGTGTGCGTCTGTGTGTGCGTCTGTGTGTGCGTCTGTGTGCGTCTGTGTGTGTCTATATGCGTCTGTCTATGTGTATGTGCGTCTGTGTGTGTGTTTTTGTGTATATGTGTGTGTGTGTGTCTGTGTATGTGTGTGTCTGTGTATGTGTGTGTGTGTCTATGTGCATCTGTGTGTGTGTGTGTGCATCTGTGTGTGTCTATGTGCGTCTGTCGATGTGCGTCTGTGTGTGCATCTGTGTGTTTGTGTGTCTATATGCGTCTGTCTATGTGTATGTGCGTCTGTGTGTGTGTTTTTGTGTATATGTGTGTGTGTGTCTATGTGTATGTGCGTGTGTGTATGTGTGTCTCTGTGTGTGTCTATGTGCATCTGTGTATGTGTGTGTGTGCATCTGTGTGTGTGTGTGTGTCTATGTGCATCTGTCGATGTGCGTCTGTGTGTGTGTCTATATGCGTCTGTCGATGTGCGTCTGTGTGTTTGTGTGTGCGTGCGTCTGTGTGTGTTTGTGTGTGTGTCTATATGCGTCTGTCTATGTGTATGTGCGTCTGTGTGTGTGTTTTTGTGTGTGTGTGTGTGTGTGTGTGTAAAAATGTTTTAAACAGCTTATTTCTATAAACAGCCTATTTATAAGAATAACCACACAGCTAAACACTGTTTAGTCATAAAAACACCCACAGCATTCTTAGGAAATATGTTGAAGGGTAACTTTCAGCCCAGAGATCCACACCCTTACCCTGTTTAATAGAAGCATCCGGCAGCTAAAACACAACCCAACAGTCGATTCGAGTCTTTTCCTCAACAGTATCCACAAACAAGCTGTACTACACACTCCAGGGACGGTGTTAAAGCCAACACAACACAAAACAAACACACACACACGCTTCAGAAGGTGTTTTGATTTCTCCGATACGAAGCAGGGAAAGTTTCGGTGTTTAGTCCAGCTGGAGCAGGTCACATGACTCCAGGGCGTCGCTCACATTGTAGGCTCCGCCCATAATGACGAAAACACTCAGAAACAAAAAGGTGTGTAAAGTAAAACAAAACACCTCTCTACACCTGTTTTCGGGGTTAAACCTACAATGGCGCCTTAGACTGTCGTTCTCTCTAATATTTTAGAAATAGAGGTATATTTCTTAGAGGTAGAAATATCAGTGCTGTCAGAATGTTGTTAGAATTCCGACTCTTGACAGTTCCTTATACTGGAGTTCATTTTGTGATGTAACTGGCACACACAGCTATGAACCCTGATCAGGCAGTAACTAAGGATGAATGGACGGAAGCTGCAAATACGAGTCACAGCACCATACGTTCATGCCCCGGAAACCACTATCACGGCCAAACATTTATGAACGCTTATGAACACTGGTTAGGGGAACAGCACCATGCAGGACAGGCGAGCCCTCCAGAGGGTGGTGGGGTCAGATGAACGTACTGTACCATCCACACCGAGCTCCCTGACCTGCAGGACATCTACAGCACACGGTGCCGGACCAGGGCCAGGAAGATTGTAAAGGATCTCAGCCATCCCAACAATGGACTCTTTTCTTTGTTGCGTTCAGGGAAACGCTTCCGCTTCTTGAAAGCAAACACAGAGAGAATGAGAAGAAGCTTCTTTCCGCAGGCCATTCAGAGTTTAATCCAGAAAACACACAGGATCTAGTTCAGGACGACCTTGGTTTTGCACTATGACACTTTAACTCTGGACTTTCACAGCACAGTGACACTTTATACCACACCACACTGCACATGAACACTTTAAGGACAATCACTAAATCATTTTTAATTTTGTACTGCCAATATTCTTTCACATATATTTTCATATAATTTATATAGTTTATACTTTTTTATTTATCTACCTCCTTCTGGTTATATTTTTATCCTTTTTCCATTGAATACCGGACAGATGAAAAAAGCATTTTACTGCATGTTGTACTCTGTATGTATGTGTATGTGACAAATAAAATTTGATTTGATGTGCATCCTGATAGGGAAGTCCTAAGACGCCACGCGTTATTACTTTTTTTAATCTGTTTTCTTGTTATCTCTTCTTGTTAAAAAAAAAAATTGTTTTGTTATGATCTCAGCAAAAGAACACGTTCATAGAAGATCGCATTCGCTTTGACTTTGATCGGGGACACGTGTTCGACCCTTAAGAAGGAGGCTGTGATGTCTGCATCTTTATCGTCAAAGACAATATTAACTTACTGATAAATGCGCGAACAAAACGAATACAAAACAATTTACGGTATATATGAGAATTAAGTTTTAACGTTTTAATAATTCACTACATATTAAAAATGGGGTACATGCAGAAATCATGAGTAAATGTTTTACATTTACATTTCCAGCATTTGGCAGACGCCCTTATCCAGAGCGACTTACGTTATCTCATTCTTATACAACTGAGCAATTCAGGGTTAAGGGCCTTGCTCAAGGGCCCAAAAGTGGCAGCTTGGTGGACTTGGGAACTCACAACCTTCCGATTGGTAGCCCAACATCTTAACACCCAACATCTTAACCACTAGGCTACCACAAGATGAAGTTGCTATCATGAAACAAGAAATATAATATAATTATTATTATAATATATAGATAGATAGATAGATAGATAGATAGATAGATAGATAGATAGATATAGATATATATATAGATAATATAGAAAAAATATCTAATAATGCATGGCCTCTAAGGATTTCTGTATCATAAGCATCCCATTCCCAATTTAGTTCCCTCTTCGCTTTTATAATAAACGTTGCTGTTATTACAACCTGAGGTCCTACACACTGTTTGTGTTGTAAGAGAGAGGAGGTCTGGGGTTCAGTCAGTGTTCCAGTTCATCCCAAAGGTGTTCAGTGGGGTTGAGTCAGAGTCAGGGCTCTGTGCAGGACACTCGAGTTCTTGCACTCCGACCTTCACACACCATGTCTTCGTGGAGTTTGTCTTGTGCACATGGGACGTTGTCACGATGAAACACTGTTTGAGACTTTTCGTTCCAGTGAAGAGTAGCTGTAATGGTACAGCACACAAAGACATTGTGTGTGTTTTGTACCCACAAGATCCACATATGGGATGTGATGGTCAGGTGTACACATACAGTACTTAGTATGCAATAGCTAAGTTTAATCATTGTTCTGTTCAGTGTTCATCTATTTGTTAAATTCCACCACTGCTTGTTTTGCCAGCATCCTTGAATAATTGGAACAGCGTTTTTTGAAAGAATATGTTATCATGTACTTATTCATCTATCTTCAGTAACCACTTTTCAGATTCGTTCCCATAATTACTGAGCACAATATTAATAATAATAATAATAATACATTTTATTTAAAGGCGCCTTTCTGAACACTCAAGGTCACCGTACAAAAAACAACAAAGACGATCAGAATCGAATACTGTAGCTACATTGCGATACAAATTAGACCAGCAGTACAAATTATGGTGTAGAATAAGCTAAACTAAACCGATGAGTTTTAAGCTGAGATTTAAATAATGAAAGAGAATCAATATTACGGAGTTCAGATGGAAGTGAGTTCCAGAGCTGAGGTGCAGAGTAACTGAAAGCTCTATTAACCATAGTTACAAGACGGACAGAGTGGAAGAAGAAGATCTAAGAGTACGAGTTTGTTTTGGAGTATGAAGAAGATCAAGAAGATATGAAGGTGCAAGATTGTGGATAGCTTTAAATGTTAGAAGAAGAATTTTATACTTAATACGAAAAATAATGGGAAGACGGTGAAGCTGTTCCAGAACAGGTGTAATATGATGGATAGAGGAAGTACGAGTAATAATGCGGGCAGAAGAATTTTGAACAAGTCGCAGCTTATGAAGGGTTTTGTGAGGAAGCCCAATAAGAAGGGAATTACAGTAGTCAAGCCGGGAGGTTACTAGACTGTGAACAAGAGTGGTGGTTGATTGGGTCGTGAGAAAGGAGCGAAGCCTATTGATATTTCGAAGGTGAAAGTATGCAGCCCGAGTAACATTATTTACATGAGAGGTGAAAGAAAGGGTACTATCAAAGATGACACCAAGACTCTTAACCTGAGATGATGGAGCTATGAGAGATTCATCAATGGAAATAAGAAATGCATGATTACACACCCTGTACATGTTTATGTAATGTATGTATGTAGAATTTGTCTCCTACATTTAAGATTCTGGACACTATAGGAAAGTACTTTGATCCCTCACTTTCAGCAGTAACAAATTATACAGATTTAGAAATTCAGGTGCATGTTTCTCATTATTGATTCAACAATTGTGCTTTGCGGTTATGTGATTTTTTTTTTTTTGTATGCAGATTTTCTGTCGCTCGATACATGGTAACGTTGAAAGATTTTGCTTTTGGTAATCTTATATGTGCAGTATAATTAGATATTTATCTAGGGTTAGCCTAGCATCTTCACCAAAATAGTTACATTTCTCTTATGTAGCTCTGCATTTGGGGGATGTGGTAGCCTAGTGGTTAAGGTGTTGGGCTGTGGAAGGTTGTGAGTTCGATCCCAGGTCCACCAAGCTGCCAGTGCTGGGCCCCTGAGAAAGGCCCTTAACACTCAATTGCTCATTTGTATAAAAAATGAGATAAAAGTGTAAGTCGCTCTGGATAAGGGCGTACGCTGTAATGCTCTGCTTGCTTTGTTGGTGACATGAAGAATCGTCTTTCCCAAAAAAAAACATGGGAAGAGTAAAGCGCTATTCCTTTGCTGCCCTTCACCAGGAGCTCATACCTTTGGGATGAACTGTCAGGATAAATCCTGGATAATATTTTGGTGGCAACATTTTCAGTTTTGGACTTAAGCTTGATGGTGATTTCATTTGGCTTCATTGCTCTGACCATACTTTATTGCTGTCATTTTAAATAAAAGCTAATACCGATGTTTTTTACTGTTGGTATTTTTCATACTTCTTGTGTGCTTTAATACTAACTCATGCTGACATGAAATCAAACAACCCTTTTGTTGCCTTAATGTCCAGCTTTTGTACATGGAGCAGGCGAATAAGGTGAAGAATTTTCCATTTCAACCATGTTTTCACAGATGGTGTACTTGAGGTCATGAGCTGTTTCTGATTTGTCTTACACAGTTCTTTTTTTTTAACTTGAGCACAGGTTAATCTTGTCTGTGGTTTCTGAAGCTGTTTTTTAGTAAACTTTAACTATCTGCTCTTTAGATTTGTACTGTACTGTAGAGCTGTACACTGTAGTCTGCTATTTGAATGCAAATATTTCTGCATCTTTTAATTCAAAGCTTCATCTTTACAGGTTAAGGGATTTCTTGGGTTCACATGGTCTGCGGATTTGGCACACAACCTGCTTCGGCTGTGTTACACTTCCTTGGCCTCTTATGATAACAATCTCTGAGCAAACATAAAAACCCTATGAACTACCCATAAATTCCAGTAGTAAATTCTAGTATTTAAATGTTTTTGGTGCTTGAAAATACATTGAGGTTAATTATGGAGTTGCAGTAATAGTTTTTTTCTTTCTTTGTTTTGTAAAAGTTTGGAAATCAGGGTTGATTTTCAGTTCTCATTAATAAGTGTAAGCAAATTATGAGCATATAAGTAGGATCCGTTCAGATGTTTTTCTCCACTCTAGCCTTACGTAAGCTTGACATTACAGCATTCACATTGTATAAATTAAACTTGTCTTACCCACAACAAACAGTGGTGGTCTGGATCACTCAATCTATACTTCTTGGCCAAATGTAAGCATTGGAAGCAAAACTGTGGACTAAGTAGAACAACAGAGTAACTTAGTAGTAGCAAACAGAGCTAATATTCTAAAAGACAAAAAAAAGTCCTCCTGTGGTTTCTCCAGTATGAACAAAAGCTTGTGCTGAAGTGAAGTCACACTCAGAGAAACTCTGCTCTTAAAAAACCAAAGTCAGACAAAGTCAAGGTTGCCAGATTGCAGCACAATGTCATCTTACACAGTAAATCAGGATTAAAACACACTGTGACTACACATTCGATCATAGAAACACAATAATCCCATGTACATTTAAGACATTCAACAGGTCAGTTTAATAGGAACACCTGCACACCTGGTCAAAATTGTAATCCTTTGGTCACATACACAATAACACACATTTAAAGTGAAATGCTCTTTTATGAATGTCCGTGTTAAAAAATGGACTCAAATGGAATACAAATCGAATAGAAATCGAATAGTTAAAACTTTAAAAAATAAAATGTAATCTGACAGTAATAGGTGAAATATAAAAAAATACTGTATATGGATACAATACAATGAATGATGATATGAATATGAATATAGAATGACGGTTTATATATAAAGTACATAAAGCGCTCATTCATGCATTAAACAATCATGTGGCATCATGCAGGTACAGGTACATGCCATAGTCACTAAGATCACATTTTTGTAAACGTTAGACATCACAAGCTCTTGATCACAAGCTTTTTGCATGATTTTCTGCATTGAATTGTTGACAGATAATTGAATGAATGAGCAGGTATTCCTAATAAAGTGTCTGGTGAGCGTAAGTTAAAATCTAATTTTAACCATTAATCTGACTCTACTATAAATCTAGCCTGATCTGACCAGCTTCCAAAACTGGTAAGTAAAGTGAATAACTCTTACTAATGCAATTTTAATGTAACATTCATTCATTTTCTACCACTTATCCGAACTACCTCGGGTCACGGGGTGCCTATCTCAGGCGTCATCGGGCATCAAGGCAGGATACACCCTGGACAGAGTGCCAACCCGTCGCAGGGCACACACACACACACTCTCATCGATCTGTGCATCGATCTCCATGTGAGGAAAAAATATAGCAATCATCCTTTGATTTAAAAGACCACCTTTATTATAAATTCCAAATATCCAAGATATTGTAAATATGCGTAATTATAATCAAGCCTGGGGGCACGGTGGCTTAGTGGTTAGCACGTTCAACTCACACCTCCAGGGTTGGGGGTTCGATTCCCGCCTCCGCCTTGTGTGTGTGGAGTTTGCATGTTCTCCCAGTGCCTTGGGGGTTTCCTCCGAGTACTCCGGTTTCCTCCCCCGGTCCAAAGACATGCATGGTAGGTTGATTGGCATCTCTGGAAAATTGTCCCTAGTGTGTGATTGCGTGAGTGAATGAGAGTGTGTGTGTGTGCCCTGCGATGGGTTGGCACTCCGTCCAGGGTGTATCCTGCCTTGATGCCCGATGACGCCTGAGATAGGCACAGGCTCCCCGTGACCCGAGGTAGTTTGGATAAGTGGTAGAAAATGAATGAATGAATGAATGAATAATCAAGCCTAGTTCAAGGGTCATCTTTGGGTCACAGATGTCACTGAGTTTCCCTATGATGTATGACCGAATTGGGAGAGACCATGGCTGGCATTTTCTCCAGCAGGGTGTTGATAGCTGCTCTGAAATTAATAAAATACAGTTACTGCAATCTTTATTTATTTTAAAACGAATGTTACTAGCTTCTGCGTTCAACATAACGGTTGAATGGATTGTTAATGATTCATATGTGTGTGCAGGTTATTTTGCACTGAAGGCTTATTGAAGATTACTAAACTAACGCTTCCTTCACAATGTTCCTTTGTTGCTGAAAGAGATTAATGTGTCAAGTGACTCGAGTTGTAGGCTCAAGTCTCCTTACATTTTTAGCCTCTCCAGCATCTCTCACTTCAATGCTGCTCATGAAGCCTTTCACCCTTCGTTTCCTTACACACTGTGAGTAGCTTTAACATGGAATTGCTTTTATCTGATCAATATATTGTGGTGTGGCAATGGGGAAGTGTTCAGGTGTTATTTACATAAGATCAGGGAGGGGAACCCAATTCTGATCCTCAATATTTTCAGAGAAACTGAATCAACATGCACACTCATATACACAAACTAACACTAAAATCACACTCTAACATCATTTTAATGATTTTTCTGTGGTTTTATGTATCTGTGTTCTGACTTCAGGAACCTGACAGCATTAGTAGTGTTTTGTTAAGCCAGTTCTTCTCAGCAGCAGAGCGTAAGGGATGACAGTGACATACTCGCGCAGGGTTGCCGATGCTCGTCTTGGGACCTTCTCTCACCTCTTACTGCGGTGGAAAGGAAGCATTTACAAGCTGCTGTACCGAGAGCTGCTTATCTTTATGGTGCTTTACTACATCATCAGTGTCCTTTACAGGTGCACGCAGTTTGTTCGAATGCAATACAGAATGTCATCTTGGTCATCATATACCAACTGCTGAAAAAAACGTGTCATGTTAAAGAGTAGGAAAAGTGATCAATGTTTACTGATACAGATTCCTCTTGGATGATGGGCAGAGGAGGATGTTTGAGAAACTCGCCATTTACTGTGATCAGTATGCACAACTCATCCCTGTATCATTTGTTCTGGGTAAGTGTAGAACTCAAACTCTCTCTCTCTTTCTCTCTCTTTCTTATGTGTTACCATAAATATCTGCATTTTTTTTTTACCCCAAGTTCATTTGTTTGTGCAAACCAGGTTTTTATGTTACTCTGGTGGTATCTCGCTGGTGGGGGCAGTTTGAGAGCACCCCATGGCCAGATCGCTTGGCAATGTTGGTCGGGGGATACGTCCGGGGGGCAGATGAAGGTGCCAAGCTAATCCGCAGGAGTCTGGTGCGTTATGCCAACCTGTCTGGCATCCTCATCTATCGGTCTGTCAGCACTGCTGTCTATAAGAGGTTTCCCACCATGCAGCACCTGGTACAGGGAGGTACATTGGATTCACTCCGTCTTTAATGTTACATACTACGTTGGTGTAATAATAACTTCTTACTACTGTAGCTGTGGTTATTGTCCCCCCCCAGGCATACACTGATATCAACACAGGTATACTGCTAAAATACACACTTTCTTATTAAACATGTGAGTTCATCTACAGACCGTGTGATGTTTACAGCAGCAATGTGACAATTTGGTAAAAGTTTCAGGGGTGCATTAAAAGGGAGTGACAGTAAAATGCACATTTTTAATAGGAATATCCACTAAAATGGCAGGAATAGGTATGTGTGGTCATTCCACATGTATACACATTATCAGAGCAAGCAACACAGCAGTACATTTCTGATTGCATTACTTTAGCTGAAATAAGTCAGCCTAAGTAATGTAGCATAGAGCAGTGATTAGAAGTCTGTGGAATGCAACAGCCATTTGTTATAGTACCCCCCAGTGTCAGGTATTGAGCTCAGCCTGGAAATAACAGGGATTAATGGTCTGTTTTGCCAGAACTTTGGCTCTCAAATAACAGAAATGAACTACAATCACCGCAGGCATTCAGGAACATTTTGAATGCATGTTGCCACTATCTTGTCCCTTGATCATTTTTCTGCCATGTCTGAAAATGTTTGTTTAAATATATACAGTACAGTCATGGAAAAAGAAAGTACACCCTCCTCCAAGCCTATTATTTTATTGTTACGGCCAAATGTATGGTCTACCCATTCTTAAAAAAAAAAGCGAATGTCGATTTTTTTTCCATAAACATTCAGAAAACATATGGGACAAAATAAGTACACCGTTCCTACTTCCACAATAATCTGAAAGTAATTAGCAGCCATGATTTTTACTGATGAAATGCACAAGGTTAGTAAATCATCCAGAAGTGTATGTAACTACCTCTATAACAGCATTTAAGAAGATACAAGAGAGATCATGACTTCAGAGAACTAAATGTTACTGCTCATTAATCTGGAAGAGATTTGAGGCCATCTCCAAACGATTTGAACAGTTCACCATTCTACAGTCAAAAGAAGAAGAAGAAGAAGAAGAAGAAAAGAGGAGTGTAGAATGTCGGAGTGCAGAAGGATTTTTTTTTACAAATGGAGTGCCTTCAAGACAGTTACCCAGGAGTGGGTCTCAGCAAATATGGTCCAATGTCAGCCCGTTTAATGTTTAGAGAAATACTGGCTCCACTGGCTTCCGGTAGCTGCACGCATCAGATTCAAAACACTGATGCTGGCCTACAAAGCCAAAAATGGACCAGCTCCCTCTTACCTCAAAGCCCTCATCACTCCACACACTGCACCCCGCACCCTCAGATCTACCAGCACTGCTCGACTGGTTCCACCATCTCTCAGGGTAAGAGGCAAGTATACTACAAGACTCTTCTCTGTTCTGGCACCAAGGTGGTGGAATGAACTTCCCCTAGAGGTCCGGACAGCTGAGTCACTGGCTATTTTCAAGCGGCGGTTGAAGACCTACTTATTCAGGAAACACTTCAACTAGCACTTCTTTCCTTATCTTTTGCATTTAAAATAAAACACCTTTGACACTTTTTCATTGTAACTTTGAACAAATGTTTTAAACTCATGGTATCTTAAGTATGTAACTTAGTGATCCAGCATTAATGTATTCAATGTTAGAGATTTAAGCACTTATGTACGTCGCTCTGGATAAGGACGTCTGCCAAATGCTGTAAATGTAAATGTAAATGTAAATAAATAAGTTAGAAGTAAAAACCCAAGAGCTAGATCATGTGACCTATAGACCTTTGTAGTCACATTAAATGGTTATGTTTATAACAGCACAGTCAGAAAAAGACTGAACAAGTATGGCTTTCAAGCAAGGGTGAAAAACTACTTCTCTCCTAAAAGAATATAGCAGCATGATTGGCAAAACTGCTTCTGGAAAAAAAAAAGGGCTCTGGAACAATATCTTTTAAGCAGATAAACCAAGGGGGAGATGTCTGGTCATCATGCACAGTGCCATGTTTGGCAAAAACCAAACACAGACTATCACCACAAATGCCCCATGCCAACTCTTATGTATAGTAGTGGAGGGGTGATGATTTGGTTTTGGTTTTTGCAGCCACAGGACCTGGAAAACTTGCAGTTTCTGAGACAACTCCAGCAGTGAACTCCATTTTATACCAGAATATTCTTGACAAATAAGAGGGCATTTGTCCAGCAGCTTAAGCTGGACCAAAATTAGGTCATGCAACAGGGCAATGATCTCAAGCAGACCAGACATTCGACATCTGAATCAAGATGTTAGAATACCCAAGACATAGTCCAGGCCTTAACTCCATTAAGATACTGTGGCCAGATCTAAGGAGAACTGTGCATAGACAAATGGCTCAAAAATCAGTCATACAGAAGAATGGACTGATAAACCTGTGGAGAAAAGGTTTACTTCAAGTTCTTGTTACTTAAAGATGCTTAACAAATTATAAGGAGTATTTATTTTTACCTGGTTTCTGAATGCTGGTTTAGTTTTTGGGACAGGGATGTATTCTTTTTTCTGTCACTGTACTCTGATGCGTGTTATGAGCTCTACTGTATTTATTGTACATGGACGAGAATAGAAATAAATAACATTAACATATCACAGACTCCGTCCAGGGTGTATCCTGCCTTGATGCCCGATGACGCCTGAGATAGGCACAGGCTCCCCGTGACCCGAGGTAGTTCGGATAAGCGGTAGAAGATGAATGAATGAATGAATGAATGAACATATCACAGTTTCAGCAGTTTGTATCTAATTAAGGTTTTCCGCATGTGTATTGTTTGCCTTGAGACTTAAATCTGAACATCAAATGATATCACCGTATTAACCCGAATTAAACTCCTGTCCAGGACTGATGTCAGTGGAGGAACTAAAGCAGCTGGAAGAACTGCCTTCTCCTCATAATAAATTCTGGGTTCCTTGCGTGTGGTTTGTGAATCTGGCACTGAGAGCACGGACAGAGGGACGCATCAACAACGACGTTGCACTCTCTGCCATTCTAAACGTACGTAAGTATTTGAATTGGTTGTGTTTCACGGGAATGTAAAAGGCGCTGCTGTGGAAAAGCTTTCTCAAATACAGTAGTACAGGCAATCCTGCATGTGCATATACAGTATATATGTGTGTTTCTTTTCTCCTTTTAGGAGTTAAATACGTTGCGCTCACAGTGCATGAAGCTGTACAGTTATGACTGGATCAGTCTGCCACTTGTTTACACTCAGGTCTGATCAGGCTACAGTAGTGATAGACTAATGTTACTAACAACCAAAGGTGTCCATGTGGAATTATTGATTTATTCATACGAACCATAGCTGTATCACTGCTGATCTTACCTTAGTAGAAATAAGTACCTGTTGATTTTTGGATAGAAAAATGGTTTATCAAAAAAAAAAAAAAAAAAAAAAGACAGAAAATGAAATTCTTACCTTAATGTTTAAAATAGGCCGTTAAAGTCTGTACTTAGAACTTGACATAAATCTGCACCTTTTACAGGTGGTAACTGTAGCTGTATACAGTTTCTTCTTGGCTTGTCTGATTGGTCGCCAGTTTCTCGACCCTGCCCAGGGCTACCAGGGTCACAACCTGGACTTCTATCTTCCTGTCTTCACACTGCTGCAGTTCTTCTTCTATGTTGGCTGGCTCAAGGTATTTGCTCCCCATACCTGATCCAAGCAAGTCAAAGCAACCATTTATTCAACACATCTTTTATTGGTTATATTCTGTCTTATGCAACTCAATAATGACAATCAAAGGTGGCAGAGCAACTTATCAATCCTTTCGGGGAAGATGATGATGACTTTGAGACAAACTGGCTGGTGGATCGCAACCTTCAGGTATTTTTTTTGCATTCAAGTCACGAACTTTCTTCCTTACACTTCAACAAAAACTAGAGTACAATCTACAGCAGACTGAAATTCTTAATGCCTTTGTGTCCATTTACATCTCAGGTATCTCTGTTGTCAGTTGATGAAATGTATGATCTGCTTCCGATGATAAAGAAGGATAAATACTGGAACGAATCAGAGCCTCAGGCGCCGTATACAGCTGCCAGTGCTGAACACCAAAAACCCTCGTACATGGGCTCTGCTCTGGACATCAGGTGACTAAATGAAGTAGTTACTGTGTATTTTTTAGCTATCAAGATCTAGAACTTTTTCTGAAGATAGAAGTCTTTCTGTCTTTCCCAGTGTTTCCAAAGAAGATATGGAATTTCAGCATAACCTGGAGCAGATCAAGGAACATGAGGAAGCCAACCACTCCACTCCTCTTTTAGGCAATCTGACTCGTTTGCTTGGCGTGCAGTCATCGAATTTTCACCGCTCTTCGACTACATCTTCTTCCTCTAGGGTTTCTCTTCTCCGTCGCCGCCCACGTGCTCCTTTTAGCCGTTTCCCTCTCTACCTGCATCCGGAAGCCCCTGTGATGCAGAACCAGAACCAAAATCCGCCTGAATATGACATGGCTGAGTATGCTTTTTCTGCCATGCCCCTGTACGAGAGACCTGGCTTCTATAGTTGCCCTCAGACACCCATCCACTGTGTGCCTCCATCTGTTGTTAATCGTTCTCGCCCACAACGAAGAGCACTGGGTGACCTGGTGCAAAGCACCAGCTCAGATTCTTACTCTCTGCTAGGCTCACATCTGTTGCCTCCTGATACGCCAGGTCGCATGCCCTGTGCCACAGGCTTCACTTGGATACCAGAGGATGGCTCAGAAAACCCTTCTGCATCCACTTTCTCCTTCCCTGATCCTGCAGCAGAGATGTGCCCTCCAAGCAAAGTGTGGCCAAATCAGGCATTGCTATCCCATCGTCCACTGCCTTCTTGTCTTTCAATGGACACTCCTCTTCCAACAGAAGGACAGCTGGGACCGTTGAGTGCCCGTGCACTCAGTGGAGGCGGAGAGAGAGTGTTCTCCTTCACTCCTCCCATACGAAATTCCATTCAGAGCAGCAGGAGCTCAGGGTGCATAAACGCATCCAGCACAGCCAACAGCAACACCAACAATACCAACAGCAGCATGGGTAACCTGTGTAGTTTCATGGGTCTTGCATGTGGCTCTAGTAGCAACACAAGACTGGTCAACAGAGGCACTATGACATTGAATAACTCAACCAGTCCCATCACTCCTACTACTGCAAACACAATACAGCAAACAGCCAGTCAACAACATACCCCCAAGGATTCTGGGATCTCATTATCTCAGGAGGATTTACTGGGAGGTTTAGTGGTGCAGAATGGAACTGCGATACCCAGTAGGGTGCAGGAACAGTGAGTTCATTGAAGAGTTCCTTCTTTATGCTGCATGTAAATACGGCTATATTGTACGTATACATCACAAAATGCACAAACAAAGGAACAGTTACCGTGGTCACAATGAGATAATGTGTGGCATGATAAACATATGGATTAGAAGAGGACTCATGATGAGAAGACTTGTGGTAATGGAAGTCCACCTTCACCGGGAGCAGGAAAGTCAGTTGACAACAGCTTCCGTGATATTTAGTAAGCAATCACAAAATAGCAAACGTAACAACAGCTGTTGTGGTTAATAAAAATCTGCTGTGGTTAATATGAGTGTGTTACTATATACATATACAAACACGTTGCATTTGTCTTCTGCTGTCCTTTTGTATTACAGAATAATTTTTGTTTTATTTACTATATTATTTACTTTATTTACCTATATTTACTACAGGTTAAAGTATGTTATTGATCAATATCTTAAATTTACTGAATTGTCAGACAACATGTATAAATGTTAGATATAAATCCAAAAAAACAAAAAAACAAAACAAAAAACAAAAAAAAACAAAGAAAAGAACAAGAAAAACTAACATTTTACTCAGTACATTCATTCATTCATTCATCTTCTACCGCTTATCCGAACTACCTCGGGTCACGGGGAGCCTGTGCCTATCTCAGGCGTCATCGGGCATCAAGGCAGGATACACCCTGGACGGAGTGCCAACCCATCGCAGGGCACACACACACACTCTCATTCACTCACACAATCACACACTACGGACAATTTTTCAGAGATGCCAATCAACCTACCATGCATGTCTTTGGACCGGGGGAGGAAACCGGAGTACCCGGAGGAAACCCCCGAGGCACGGGGAGAACATGCAAACTCCACACACACAAGGTGGAGGCGGGAATCGAACCCCCAACCCTGGAGGTGTGAGGCGAACGTGCTAACCACTAAGCCACCGTGCCCCCCCTACTCAGTCCATACTCAATTCAAATATATAAACAAAAGCCTGATATTAACTTTGTCCCTACTTTCATGTTGATTTTTGTTTCATTTACTATATTATTTATTTTATTTACCTATATTTATTACTGGGTAAAATACTTTATTGATCAATATCTTAAATTCACTGAATTGTAAGACAACATTTCATATAAATCCTCGTTGTTAAAAGTGTGATTAAATTTACTTAGAAGTCAAATAAGAAAAAAAAAGAAAAGAAAAGACAAATTTGGTACATTTACTGTGGACAAACTCAATACAAAAATATCAACAAAAGCCTGTTATTAACTTTGTCCCTATTTTCATGTTCATTTTAGTTTCATTCGTGTTGATTTTTGTTTCATTTACTATATTATTTACTTTATTTCCTTATATTTACTACTGGGTTAAATTTTCTGGAGTCAAATAAGAAAAAGAAAAGAAAAGACAAACGTGGTATATTTACTGAGGACAAACTCAATACAAAAATATCAACAAAAGCCTGTTATTAACTTTGTCCCTATTTTCATGTTCTTACATAAGTGCTGGCTCTTTCTTTAAAAACTTAAACTTAAACTCAAAACTGACAATTAACCTCATACAGATGTCCCAACACACACACACACCCCAACACACACACACACACACCCGGAAACATAAGCGGCCCCCCAACAAAAAAAGGACAAGTTAATTAATAAAAATACAGCTGTTTATTTTACTTGTACTTTACTTTACTTTACTTTATTCTTTTCCACAACACTGCACTTGTTCGACACACACAGCATAAACATAAACAGTCATAATACACACATGTCAAGAAACATTCAGAATAACACTCAGCGTTGTCTGTTGTTAAGATACTTAATGACTGAGGGAATCAGGCTTCTTCCAAAGCAGGCCCTCCTGCACCTCAGAGCCCTGTACCTGCGCCCTGAGGGCAGTGGGGCTAGATACTCATTTAGTGGATGTGTGGAATCTATTGAAATGGCAAAGCGTCCGATAGCTGTGTTATTGAGTTCTATAAGGTTAGGTGTTGGAAGACCTATAACTTTTGCAGCAATATTGGACACCTTTGTGAGTTTGACCATATTTTTAACAGAAAGCATGCCGAAAAAAACAAGTTGAACAATACAGTAAAATTGCCTGAATAATGCTTTGATAAAGTAGTAATAGTAAACGAGGAGCGACATTAAGTCCTTTGAGTTTGCGAATGACTGACAGTCTTTGATGACTTCTTTTCTGAATGTCCATAATGTGCTGAGCAAAGGTGAGTGTGTTATCCAGTGTCATTCATTCATTCATTCATCTTCTACCGCTTATCCGAACTACCTCGGGTCACGGGGAGCCTGTGCCTATCTCAGGCGTCATCGGGCATCAAGACAGGATACACCCTGGACGGAGTGCCAACCCATCACAGGGCACACACACACACACTCTCATTCACTCACGCACTCACACACTACGGACAATTTTCCAGAGATGCCAATCAACCTACCATGTCTTTGGACCGGGGGAGGAAACCGGAGTACCCGGAGGAAACCCCTGTGGCACGGGGAGAACATGCAAACTCCACACACACAAGGTAGAGGCGGGAATCGAACCCCGACCCTGGAGGTGTGAGGCGAACGTCCACTAAGCCACCGTGTCCCCCATCCAGTGTCACTACCACTATTTCAACTGGTTGATTTTGAATGACAATAGGGTGCTGAGGTGAAGAGGGACTGACTATCAGCTCTTTTGTCTTGCTAACATTTTGTCTTGTTTATGTGTTTATGTTCATGTTAGTTCACAGTGCATTAACTAATGTTAACAAGGTTTGAATAATGTATTAGTAAATGTTCAAATTAACATTAACAAAGATAAATAAACGCTTTATAAGTGCAGTTCATTATTAGTTCATGTTAACTAAAGTAGTAAACTAATGTTAACTAATGAACCTCATTGTAAAGTGTTACCCAATTATTTGTTAATTATATTTTATATCTCGCTCCCCCTCCCTCTCTGCCGCGCACAGTCACTGCGCATGCGCGCTCTTGCTCGCTCGCTCGCGATTCAGGGAGCGCGCTGTCAATATGCAGGAGACTCTCGGAACATCCGGGACACTTGGCATGTCTGCTCATATTTTATTTCTTCTCTTTAAGTGTCACATCTTCATTTTGGTTTAAAATAAGTACAGAATAAATGTGTTTCCAAACAGTCCTCCAGTCCACAAGCTGGCGCTAACACAGCGTCAGGCTGGTCCTCAGAAAATCTTCTCCACTCCCATAGTGCACTACAATATGGAGGGAACAATGGCGTCTATGATCTATATAGTGCACTTCATGTACATGATGTAGTCTTTTGAGATACAGCCTTAACTGTCAGCAACTTTAAACTGGAGGTTAAAAATAGAAGGTGTCTAAATCGGAAAATAATGAATAGGTTATCAGTCGAATCCTGGTTTATTCTGTCGTAAGGAATTCCACCCTACATATGTTTTATTTATTTATTTATTTATTGTATATAAAGTGTGTGCAGTGTGAAATGGACGTCAGTTTTTGTGACACTAAGTTCACTGATTCATCAAACCTGGTGTTCTTTGATTTGGAGACTACTGGCCTTGGTGTGTGTTTGCGATTTTCTACACTAGTTAAACACCAGATTGTATATAAATGTCCAGTATAATGTGATGGGATCCCTGCTCTAATACACCTTAACTTACCTGTATGGTATGTCCACCTAAACCCAGACGTACCTGTCAAACTGGTAGTCTTTAATTCAGTTCGGTTTTATTTACATAGCTCTTTTGGATGGATGTTGTCACAGATCAGCTTTACAGATAAAGATTTATATTACGTAGTCACTGATCAGGAATCCGGAGGTGATGGGGTCAAACTCCCTGAGACATGAGGAAGAAACCTTAAGAAGAATCAGACTCATCCATGATGCCTGTTCAGTCTGACAGCAGGAAAGTGAGAATATAGAGAGCCGTGATCTTATTACCTGATAGAGTGTGTTCAGTTTGAGAAACTCCATCAGCTGTGTTAAAGCAGGAAAAAAGTTTCACTGGAGCTCCATTGACTTATCTTGACTCTGTGATCATTTCTTGTCCAGGCCCCTCGTGTGACATCGTTCAGCTAGCGGCAGTGAGCGGTCATCACACATTAAACCTCTTCATGGTTCCTCGATGCCGGATGGAGCCTGGAGCTTCCAGAATTACCGGCTTCAGAGTACGGCACCATCGACTATTTCTTCATCGCAGGCCAGTGCTCACCAACTCCCTGAAGGAAGCTCTGGTGTCCTTCGTAACCTTCCTTCGTATGTTCGGACGCCCGCTGCTGGTAGGTCACAACATACGCAGGTTTGATTGCCTTGTCTTGGCCAGAGTTTTGGATGAGTTTGACCTAAAAGCAGGCTTCCAGGCTGGAATCCTGGGATTCCTGGACAGTCTCCCCTTAACCCGGCAGCTTCTTAAGGATCGTGGCATCCACAGCTTTAAGCAGGAGAACTTGGTAAAGACTGTGCTTGGGGTTTCGTATGCGGCTCATGATGCCTTGGGTGATGTCCAGGCCCTGCAGAAACTTTTCTGGGCTCTCAGACCCACAACCAGTCAGATTGAGCAGCACACTTTTAGCTTGGACTCACTGTGTAGCAAACGCTTGAAAGGCACAATAACTCGTGAGCTCATCAAATCAGAGAGCTGTGGTGAACTCCCACTAGTAGAGTCCTCAAATTGAGAGGATGTTTTTGGTGAAATGGCTCAACTGATCCTCCAGAACAATAAAATTCAGAACTTTTACTGAACGTTACAGCTGTAAGGTGATTCGGTCCATTTGAATGCATCACCAGCAAACAACAGAGTTTGTAGTGTACAAAATGTCAGACTGAGCACTTTATCTTCCTTTTAAAAATATTCATGAAATTCCTTTATTTGAATAAATGTTTATTTAACTACAAACTGTTTGAATTTCAGTTTTGTTCAGTATGATTTCAAATTCCACTTTTAAGATTGAGCTTTTAATTTAATACATTTACGTCCGGTGCTCAGGTGTCGTGATGGCACAGTAGTTTTACCCTGAACTCAGGTTACTGGTTTTACTGGTTAATCTTGGTTTGCTGGTTTCCTTCCACTTACCAAGAGCAGGCTAAAAAAAACACCTATAAGTCCCTGAGTGAGCGAATGAGTGTATGGATGTGTGTGCACGGTGCCTTGCGATGAATTGGACCCATCCCCGGAGTATTCCCCGGCTCCAGATCCACCACATCTCAGACCAGTCTAAAGCAGTTACTGTAGATGAATTAATGAACCTGTGTTATACAAGGTAACTAAAATAAGACACTGTAGGCAGAGGAATTCATACAGAATTGTAGTTTATTAGGGTTTACGTAGCGTTTCGGCAGCCTCATGCCACAGTAGATTAAAAAAATGCTAATCCATGCCTTTATTTCAAACCTTCACTGGAGGTAGAAAACACTGAAATCGGATTGAGGCGCAGACTGAGGATCTTGGACACAACCTGCTTGGGCGAACTCACGTAAAAGTGCACAGAGTTTACAGTAAACAAATATTAAGATTAATCCCAATTAATCCCAAAGATTCCCAAAAATCCCAAAGGGAAAGCACAAAGACTTGCAGAGGGACTTGTAGAGAGGACGGATTGTACCAGTAACAGCTTTCGCAGTCATACAAACACGAATCATGTAAAAACACTTTATCAGCAACTTGATCACTGCTTTCGTCTTTCACAGTATACAGTATATCTGTCAAAGCAGCCTGTTAGAAAGAGTAAACCTACTATATCAGCAGATTCATAAAAGAGTGTAAAAGCAGTTTAGCTTTTTTGAAAAATTTAGCTTTTTGTGTCTAAATTTTTCAGTAGTTATTTTTATAATTAAAAATTCCCTGAATTGTGTTTCACTTAGTGAGAGTGACAAGATTGCAGACTGTGCATGTGCTTCTTTGTTTTGTAGATTAAAACATTTCCCAGTGAAGAATTTCTTTCCCTTGCATTAAGCATAACCTTAATGCAAGCTGTAATGATGATCAGTCTGAATGTTAATTTTAAAGTCAGCTAGTTATTAAACATAAAACATGCATCTGCGCATTCAAATGATGAATCTAATTGTAGTGCACGATGTGACGTCGGCCGTGTGAGTGGGCTGCCTTTTTTTTTTTTTTTTTTTTAAAGCGCATGCTTACTAATTAATAAGGAGGAGAAAGAAAGTCATAATAGACGTTTGTTTAACTAACCTTTCTTCAGGCACACACAAAAGCAATCTTGATTTGTCATGCTCTGCCTTTAAATATGTCCTTAATATGTTCGTAATGAGAAACTGGCACTTTATCATTTCATGTCATCCTGTTATTAAAATATAAATACCTCAATTCAGACACTATATGGTTTAAAGGAAGGGACCACAAGCAAAGGACACCTCCTGTGTGTGTATGTATATGTATGTATATATGTACATACATACATATATATATATATATATATATATATATATATATATATATATATATATGTATATGTATGTATATATGTACATACATACATATATATATATGTATGTGTATGTGTATGTATGTGTGTGTGTGTGTGTGAGAGAGAGCTCTCACTAGACTGATTCCTATCAGTTGGTATATTGCTGAAGTGTGTGTTATATCCTCAGTGGTTCTTTTCCCTTTGGAGTTGCTGCTGAATAAGGAACATTACAACAAAAGTAAAAGTTTAAAACTACATACTGAACTTATCAGTGAGAACAAACACATCCTGTTTGCTCAGGATCACATTTGTGCCTAGAGAAGACAGCAGGCCCGAAACATCGTCATCCCAGAAGATGATGTCACCTGCAGTGTGACGCTCTCATTGGCTGAGATGAACAGCACAGAACCCCTGTGCAGCATGATGTCTGACAGAGCGCTGCCTTCGCCCTGAATTACTAACAGGATGGATGCACAGTCCAACGGGCTCATTGTGTACTGCTTTATAGATGGAGGGACCTGGAGGTAGAACACAGCACAAATGTTCATCTGTACTTGAAGTCAAAAGCAGGATGGGCATCGGGTGGTATAAAGCATCGGGTGGTATAACACACTCAGTAGAAGTAGTGTAGTGGTAGGTCAGTGGTTAAGACGTTGGACTTCCGACTGGAAGGTTGTTAGATATATATAGATATACAGTGATGTGAATTGATTCCTGATTTTTTTTTTGCACGTTTGTCACTTTAATGTTTCAGATCATGAAACAAATTTAAAAATTAGATGAAGGTTTTTATTATTAAGGGAAAACAAAATCCAAACCTACATGACCCTGTGTGAAAAAGTGTTTGCCCCCTAAATAATAACTGGTTGGTCCGCCCTTAGCAGCAACACTGCAAGCAGGAGTTTGCGATAACTTGCAGTGAGTCTGTTACAGCGCTGGGGAGGACTTGTGGTCGACTCATCTTTGCAGAATTGATGTAATTCAGCCACTTTGGAGGGTTTTCGAGCATGAAGCGCCTTTTTAAGGTCATACCACAGCATCTCAATAGGATTCAGGTCACTCCAAAGCCTTCATTTTGTTTTTCTTCAGCCATTCAGAGGTGGACTTGCTGGTGTGTTTTGGCTCATTGTCCTGCTGCAGAACCCAAGTTCGCTTCAGCTTGAGGTCAAGAACAGATGGCCACACTTTGTCCTTCAGAATTTTTTGGTAGACAGCTGAATTCATGGTTCCATTTATCACAGCTGAAACAATCCTGAAGCAGCAAAATAGCCCCAGACCATCACACTACCACCACCATATTTTACTGTTGGTATGATGTTCTTTTTCTGAAATGCAGTGTTACTTTTACACCAGATGTAATCACACAGGGTCATGAAGGTTTGGATTTTGTTTTCCCTTAAGAAATAAAAACCTTCATTTACAAACTGCATGTTGTGTTTACTCGTGTTATCTTTGACTAATATTTAAATTTGTTTGATGATCTAAAACTTTAAAGTGTGACAAACGTGCAAAAAAAAAAACACAGGAAAGGGGCAAACACTTTTTCACACCAGTGTGTATATATAATATACAGATATTATAAATGAGTTAACTGTGACAAATGAGTCACTCTGGATAAGGGCGTCTGCCAAATAACATAAATTTTAAGATGATGATGCCTCTTTTCCACCAAAAAGAACCGGGTGCTGGTTCAGAGTTAGCACTGGTGCTGGTTCAGAGTTGGTTCCACTGGCGAACCTTCTAAGAACCGGTTTGCCTTTCCACCGGCTAGAGAGCCATCACAGGGCCGAGTCTGACGTCACTGTACACGTGTCACGTTACACAGCAACTTTAGCGCAGCAGCGGCAAACACAAACATCAACAATGGCGGATGTTGCTTTACTGTTAATGCTCATGGCTTTGTGAACCTACATTAACACCCAAACGGAGCGAATCCAACGTGTACGTGCAGCTCCATGTAATCTGTATAAACGGAGGTTGTTATCGAGAAAGTACATAACGTTATTTTATCATTAACACAGAAAAAAGTTAGCCTTAGCATGTAGCTACCTACTATCATGTGTGCTGATAATGTATCATATCGCGGTAAAGTAAAAGTGTAATAAACATTAGTATACTTAAGGTACATTATCAAATGCGCTAACAGTAGCCCAGCCCCCAGGCGCTAACAGTAGCCCCGCCCACAGCCCCTGACACAAGCGGTTCTTAAGTCTAGACCAGCAACGTTTGGTGCTACTTAAGAACCACTTTTCCTGGTTCAGAGCCGGTGCTTTGGCTGTCGAAAAAGAAAGAACTGGTTCTAAATTAGGCTCCGAACCAGCACTCAAACTGCCTCGGTGGAAAAGGGGCATGAGTGCATTGTGATTGGACATCAGTCAGGATGCTACACACATTCATTCATTCACTCAATCAATTTAGCACAGCCAATCCATCTAATACATGTTTTTATGAGTTGGGTGGAAACCTGGAGAACATGCACAGAAACCTGAGCTCCTAAAAACCAGGGACTGTAAATCTGTGAAGCGACACTACTACCTACTGCACCAATAGAAATACATAAACTTCAGTTCCTCGGACACACAAACACCCCATAGACATAAAAGTTACTATAAATACACAAATGGATTAGAGAGAGGCATTACTGCCACTACAGTCGTCTCTAACCCTCTCAAGCCTATAGCTCGTGAACACAGTGTACAGTAACGTACCTGTATCCTCATGACGGTGAAGTCTGATACAGGTGGGTCGTACAGGTGAACGCAGGGGTCTGAAGGGTCCTGAACTGAGGGAAAGATTTTGGCACTGGCTGGAGCAGGACTGTAGTTCAACATTTCACACAACGTGTTCACATCGATGTATTTCGGGGTCAGTCCAGCACGCACTGTGTTATCTGAACAGGCCATGCACTCGATGCAGTCTGAAAGATGGAAGAATTAAGGTCAGTATTTTGCCATTTTTCGAAACGTTTTCATTACAGAAACAACAACCAGCCCAAGCCAGGCATATTATTAACCTCATGTTCTTCCAGCATTTTGACCATAACAATTGTTTCCTCTAAGCAGACAATGGCTTGGAGAAGATGCGTGTTCCCAAAGCCGTTCTCTGTGAGCATCTGAAATGTTTGCTGGGGTTCATATGATGCCTTGTAATCATATGAACTGGAAAAATCCAATGGGGCATATAAATGATCTTACAGAGATCGTTAAGCCTCTTCATGGTTCTTTGATGCAGAATGGAGCCTGGGGCTTTCAGAATTACACGCTTCAGAAACCAGTCAGTTCTAACTGATGCTTTGTCAGGGTCAGTTGAAACTAATCTCTCTGACGACACAATGTGATTTTCACACTTGACTTCAGCTAAGTTTTTCCTAGCAGAATATATATATATATATATATATATATATATATATATATAATGATATATATATATATATATATAGATATAGATATAGATATATATAGATATATATAAAAGCTTTAGATTTATCCCTACAAGTTCAGTTTTGTGTCACATTCAGTAACCGAACCTTCTAAAACTGTTCCAAATAAATAACCAGTAAGGAGATAGTAACCTCCAGACAGGTAGGCATGAGGTTCATTTGCTCCCAGAAACATGGCTTGTCTTGGTTTCAGCACGATATGGTTCAGAAAGTAGATGGAGAAACAGCCGATATCACCCGGGTACTGGGAGTGGAGCCGAAGCAGCAGCTCTCCGTTATTGGCTGATGTGTCTTTGCCTGCAGCCTCTACAACAAAACAGAGTATGGAAAAGAATTAATTTCTTCATTTCTGTAACAAATACAGCTGGTGTAGTCTCAAGGGGCACAAGTTACAGCTAGAAGTGACATTTCAAGATTTCTCACCTTCTTCAGAGACTCTTTTCACCAGCATGTTCAGTTGATCTACAAAAACTTTCTTCTCACAGTTCATCATCCTGCTGAAGCACTTCTTCAGGGCAAGAGAGGCACGTGCAGGGTTATCCCTGCTGCACTGCAGCTCATCTGCTGCCTCATTACCTACCAGAGCATGGAATTCTGGAACATCTGGAAAAACCAACAAACAAAAAAAAAAAACACAAATTCATCAAAATGGCCTGCAGTAATGAGAACACTCCAATACACACACTGGACTTTCAATACATTTACATTACATTACATTTACAGCATTTGGCAGACGCCCTTATCCAGAGCGACATACATAAGTGCTTAAATCTCTAACATTGAGTACATTAATGTTGGCTCACTAAGTTACATACTTAAGATACCATGAGTTTAAAACATTTGTTCAAAGTTTCAATGAAAAAGTGTCAAAGGTGTTTTTTTTTGTGTGTTTTTTTTTTAAATGCAAAAGATAAGGAAATAAGTGCTAGTTGAATACAGCACTGTAGCAATGTACTGTGATGCAATATGATGTTTAAAGACACTCACTTTTGAGAAAGGAAATGATTTCCTCCAATGGGCGAAAACCACAGAGGCCTTCAAACTCAGTCAGTGCAATCGCCATCTCGGGCTTATGGTTGTTGTCAGGGTAGTGCTCAGGGAACTGGGCATGTAGCTTAGCTGCTAGCTCCTGAGAAGTATTTATGAACTTATTAGATTGCTGGAAATATGTTTTAGGTATAAAGCATTGTATTTGACTATTTATTATTGTACTAAACTCACTCTGTTGGGATGAGCTTGGATGGATAGTGCAGTGTTGACCGACAGCACTTTGAACAGGAAGGGGAGCTGTCCGTGGAATGTGTCTTTGACCTTTGACCCCAAACATGCAGGGTAATCAGCGATCCACTGCCCTAGTGTCCTCTGCGATATTCTGTTGTCTTTGATAAGAGCATCTCCCTTAGGGTGGGCACCCATCCAAAGCTAATAAATAAACATATACTGTATATTACAACAATATTACTCCAGAGCCAAACTGCAGATCAATAAACAAGTGTAGACTTTTTTTTTTATTAGGTCATGTTAAAACCCAGAGCAACCCAGAGTAACCCAGAGCCAGCCAAGATACAAATAAACAGCCTGAGTGTCGACTTGTATATAAAAAAAAAACTTTAATGATTAAATATGTCAAAAGAGTTGCGTTTCACACACACTACACCTTCACGCAGCCCCGCTTGACTTTTTGCTATTTAAAGAGCCACTATTGACCTTTAAGTGCATCTCACAGGAGCAGTTCCATTATTTTAAATAGACCTTACATTTATTTTAGGATCGAGGCCAAGACGAGAATAGAAACGGCACAAAGACAAAGAATAATTATGGATTTGTTCAGCTAAAAGGCATTCGTCCATTCAATTCACTTTAACAGTATAGCACTTTTAACAATACATTATGTCACAAAGCAGCTTTACAGAACTCTGGATGTAGATTTAGATCTCAAATGAGCAAACCAGAGGTGAAAGTAACAAGTAAAACTCAAGAAAACTTAACTTATAAGAAACCGATAATTTTTTGGGTTGACACTCTACAGTGGGATTAAAACTAATTACTCTTCTACAACCATGTACTATAAATCCGAACAGTAGTGTGTGTGTTGAAAAGATCTGATGTATGAATGTTTTCTGAACAGGTCTGTTGGGATGAGCACATGGACGTCTTTATGATTCTAGCAGCAGTTCATTGGTTGAAGTCTACAACTATCCAGGTGAGATTATCCACTGAAGCAACACATGCCCTGGAGCTTTTAATGATAGATATCGATTAACAAATCCTATCTGAAAAAAATCTAAAACCTTGGCGAGGGATTCATTTTAACTGTTAACTTTTAACTATAAAAATTATTCAGTGACGATTTTTTCTTTACCTTTAACTGAAAAAGAAACAAAGGTTTTTGTTTCTTTTAACAAAAGTAAGTAGGATTACAGTTGATAGGCCTATAAGTGTAATAACGTTTAGGTCTAAATGTATGTGGACACCTGACCATCACACCCATATGTGGTTCTTCCCCCAAGCTATTGCCTCAAAGCTGGAATTACACAGTTGTCTAGAATGTCTGTGTATGGTGTAGCGTTACAGATTCGCTTTCACTGGAACTAAGATGCCCAAACATGTTCCAGCATGACAATGCCTCTGTAAATAATGTAAGCTCCTTGAATACATTGGAGTGTGAGAATTTAAGTTTCCTGACCTCAACCATACCGCAGATCAATAAACGAGTTTTACAAGGTACCGTTAAAACCCAGAGCCATCCAGAATACAAATAAACAGCCGGAGTGCCCAATAATTAAATTGTTAAATCATCTTTTGTTATGAATCTGAACACCGACTACACTACAGACCTCCTCACCCAACGTTTACATTTATATTTACAGCATTTGGCAGACGCCCTTATCCAGAGCGACGTACAGAAGTGCTTAAGTCTCTATCATTGGATACAGTAACTCTGCTTCACTAGGTTACATACTTACGATACCATGAGTCTAATTTTTTTTGTTTTTTTATCTACATATATGCAACAAACAGGGGAAAAAAGTGCTAATTGAAGTGTTTCAACTAGCAGTTTCTTTCCCAGTTTGTTGCATATATCACCGTCTGATCACTAATGCTTTTGTAGCCGAATGAGCACAAATCTCCAAAGCCACGCTCCGATATCTAGTGGAAAGCCTGGAGCTTATTTATAACAGCAATGAGGTGAAAAAATAAAATCTGGAATGGGATGTTTAGCATGCATATTTAAGTGGTTTTCTGGTGTCCACATACAATACTTTTATACAAAAGCAATCTGGCTTGATGAGCAGGAAACCCTGGATCGGTGATCAGCTCTAAGAGGAGCATGTGCTTACCTCTGCGTATGGTCTGTCATCCTGTATGACAATTTGAGGATCTCCACCTAGGACCAGCTTAGCCACCTCACTGTCCAGCCCCAACTTACCCCAGGCATAGTTTTGGACCACGCATGACAGCGGAAACACTGCAGACACAAAAAAGACTCACGTTTGATGTTTTTTTACGTGTATCATACAGTCCTGTGCAGTTCTGATATAGAAAGGCGTTTAATAGGCGAATAACAGTCTTTCCAGTGTCACACTGCACATGTTCCCAGTGACAGTGGCATATGTGACTGCTAATGCTAATGCTCACCTCAGTGACAGTGGCATATGTGACTGCTATTGCTAGTATTTACCTCAGTGACAGTGGCATATGTGACTGCTATTGCTAATGATTACCTCAGTGACAGTGGCATATGTGACTGCTATTGCTAGTATTTACCTCAGTGACAGTGGCATATGTGACTGCTATTACTAGTGTTTACCTCAGTGACAGTGGCATATGTGACTGCTATTGCTAATGATTACCTCAGTGACAGTGGCATATGTGACTGCTATTGCTAATGATTACCCCAGTGACAGTGGCATATGTGACTGCTATTACTAGTGTTTACCTCAGTGACAGTGGCATATATGACTGCTATTACTAGTGTTTACCTCAGTGACAGTGGCATACGTGACTCCTATTGCTAGTATTTACCTCAGTGACAGTGGCATATGTGACTGCTATTGCTAGTATTTACCTCAGTGACAGTGGCATATGTGACTGCTATTGCTAGTGTTTACCTCAGTGACAGTGGTATGTGTGACTGCTATTGCTAATGATTACCTCAGTGACAGTGGCATATGTGACTGCTATTGCTAGTGTTTACCTCAGTGACAGTGGTATGTGACTGCTATTGCTAATGTTTACCTCAGTGACAGTGGCATATGTGACTCCTATTGCTAGTATTTACCTCAGTGACAGTGGCATATGTGACTGCTATTGCTAATGATTACCTCAGTGACAGTGGCATATGTGACTGCTATTGCTAGTATTTACCTCAGTGACAGTGGCATATGTGACTGCTATTGCTAGTATTTACCTCAGTGACAGTGGCATATGTGACTGCTATTGCTAGTATTTACCTCAGTGACAGTGGCATACGTGACTGCTATTGCTAGTATTTACCTCAGTGACAGTGGCATACGTGACTGCTATTGCTAGTATTTACCTCAGTGACAGTGGCATACGTGACTGCTATTGCTAGTATTTACCTCAGTGACAGTGGCATACGTGACTGCTATTGCTAGTATTTACCTCAGTGACAGTGGCATACGTGACTGCTATTGCTAGTATTTACCTCAGTGACAGTGGCATACGTGACTCCTATTGCTAGTATTTACCTCAGTGACAGTGGCATACGTGACTGCTATTGCTAGTATTTACCTCAGTGACAGTGGCATACGTGACTCCTATTGCTAGTATTTACCTCAGTGACAGTGGCATACGTGACTCCTATTGCTAGTATTTACCTCAGTGACAGTGGCATACGTGACTCCTATTGCTAGTATTTACCTCAGTGACAGTGGCATATGTGACTGCTATTGCTAGTATTTACCTCAGTGACAGCTGCACTGCGCTAAGAAAACCAACTACACAACAAAACACACAGTCACTACCACACACACACACGCCACGCTCGTCCTGACGGCTTTCTCATATCTCATATCACTGACGTAAAAAAAAAACAACAACAACAACACAAACAAAGATGAATTAAAAACAGACGGAACCGTAGAGCAAACCCACCTCTCACCTCCTCCATGTCTGCAACGCGGCGCTCGAGCTGCTGTGACGTCACACGGCTGACGTCAAAACCGGAAATCGACCGTGCTTAAAAAAATAAACAAATAAAATATTAAGATATAATATTCTTACCCCTTAGATATAATATATAATCTTAGATATAATATTCTTTTTACCTTTACAAACAACCTTTACAATATTACATTGATGTTTATTTACGTGTAAAAAAGAATAGTTTTCCATTTATAAGAAAGACATAGCTTTTATTAAAATATATACACACACACACATACTCTATACTGTACTTGGTGGAGAAAATAAAGCTCTTATGGATATTTAAATCTCGACAGAGTGATATAAATCAATATGTATTGTATGTATTGTATTGTTTACGTGCACATAGGTGACGCGCGCTTCAGCCGTTTGCGCATGCGCAGAGTGTAACAACTGCGGAAGTGAGGAGAGCCCGCGAGCGTCCACAACTGTTACGGTTTCTGGCCAACTTTCGTCAAAATGTCAGGTTTCGACAGTAACGCGTTCGAAAACGCAGCAGACGTCAATCCTTTTCAGGTAGGACCGTAATATTTGTTGGGTTAAACTTTGTACATTTCCCTGCACACCAAGTTTTGAGTAGGATTTCTCAGAAAGCCAATGATATGGGTTTAGGCTCAGGTCCTCATTTGATTGACGTGATTGTGAGCCAATCAGCTTTCGACTTTACTTTTGTAGGCTGACTGAAATGTAAGGAAGTGGAAATGCTTGGCGCAGTTTTTGTCATTTTACAAAGATTACAACGCCTGTGATATGAGAACGTGTTTGTTGTTATGGTGTTTACACATAACGTACTTCATCATTCAATCCGATTATATCTTAGTGAACCTTAGACTGACTGCTTAATGCTGTAGGCCTTTAAGCCTGTTGCGCCAAAATAACGATAAAAACACTACAGCTGCTTAACAAACCGGAAGGCGCAATTTCCATAGTTTTCATAACATTATTATTATTATGATTATTATTATTAATACTATTTATTAATGTATTTATTTATGTATTTATTATTATATCCAATAATATTTATTTATTAGTTTATTATTTATTAATAATAATAATAATAAACATATTTACGTATTTGTTTTTGTATTGTTGTAAAAATATATTTTTATTTATGTATTATATCCAATAATATTTATTATTATTATTAATTGTTTTATTTATTTGTTTATTTATTATTATATATAATATGATGATGATAATAATAATTATTATTATTATTGATGCTAATAATAATCATTTTTATTTTTGTAATTTATTATATATAATAATCATTATTTATTTCTTATTAGTAGTAGTAATAATACTATTTATTTATTTATTTATTTATTTATTATTATTATCTTCAGCCTATACTGCCTTATTTTCAAGAAACGGTTTGTTGTAATATATAATAATATTGTTTGTATGAAATTAAAATTTCTCCCATTTTCCACCCAACACTAATAATAATACTTTATTTCTAAAGCACTTTTAAAACAACCAAAGCTGAACACAAAGTGATGTATATCATAAAATACAGATAACAAAGTAATTAAATAGTAACAAAATAAAATAATAACAGCAGTAAATCAGAATTAAATAAAAACCAGAGAATTGAAATGCGTTTTCAACCGGTTTTTAAACAAGAAAACAGTGGGTGCCTGTCTGATGTACAGAGGCAAGTTGTGCCATAGCCTAGGAGAAGCAACAGAGAAGGCAGTCTCCTCTAAGCTTCCTCTTTTACCTTTTGGTGTCCAGAAAGCATTTGATTAGCTGATCTAAGAGAACAGGCAGGACTGTAGGGGTGAAGCAGTTCCTTAAGGTATGTCGGGAGCTGACCATTTAAAGTTTTATAAACAGATAAAAGCACTTTAAACTGAACCCTATAATACACCGGCAGCCAGTGAAGTTAGGCCAAAATTGGTGTTAAATGGTCATACTTCCTTGAACCAGTCAAAAGACGCACAGCAGCATTTTGGACTAATTGAAGGTGAGAAAGATGTAAATGTAGAAAGAGAAGACTGACTAAGACCAATATACAGTTCGTTACAGTAATCCAATCGAGATATAATAAAGGCATGGATTACCGTCTCAAATTGTTGCCTGGACACACACAGTTTTATTTTTGCCAGATGGGGAAAAAAAGCTGGACTTCAACACTACATTATATCTTACACCTTTATCCAAGAAAACAAACCTTTTACTTTCCACTTCCTGAAAAGAAGTTGTAACTGTCTAGTAGATTATTTACATGTGAAACCGAGGTTGTCCAGATAGATAGATAGATAGATAGATAGATAGATAGGTTCTTTATTGTCATTGCACAGGGCACAACAAACTTAATTGACAGTCCTTATGGTGCAAAAATAGACATAAAAACATATTGCACGTGTGAACAATGTATTATAAATGTAACTTCAACGATAAAAGTCAAGTTTAAATAATATTCAAGTATTGCACATTCGGGGTCTTCTGTACAGATTTGTGGTTGGAAGTAAATAAAAAACTTCCAGGTGGTGTTTTTTTTGGTGTT
Source organism: Tachysurus vachellii (assembly GCF_030014155.1). Taxonomy (NCBI): domain Eukaryota; kingdom Metazoa; phylum Chordata; class Actinopteri; order Siluriformes; family Bagridae; genus Tachysurus; species Tachysurus vachellii. The sequence continues at coordinate 21,272,399 of NC_083473.1, forward strand.
CAGTTCTCTAATGGAGTTGGCTTTGTTTGCACAAATAAGACACCACCCTATAGACACAAAGGAAAAGATTTATGTCATATTGTAGCTAACAAGAACCAGGGCAGATTGTGCAGCAGTAATAACATAGAGTACGCTGTGTTTTACAGTCCATGAAACTCCATTTGTTTTTTTTTCTACATCGTATGTGTATGAGCTTGTTTTTCAAAAATATGGGACATTAGTGTACGACCTTCTATAAGATCATAAAATCTACGAGGCTTAGACTAATTGGTTAGCAGAATTATTTCCACTTGAGGTTTCTCTTTTCTGTTCTATCACATGTAATAACAATTAAGAATATATATATATATATATTCTATAATTGTTCATTTGGGTGTGTATTTTGGTCTTTTCCACTTTTTGTATCCCTTCAACCTGAGGTGCAGGAAATTCTTTCAGAAATCCTTTATTTTATAGGTATCCATTTTTGTGGTCTGATGAAATGTTGGTTTATCTTTACGTTACTCACATCCTGGAACAGGAGAATGGAGCAGGTGGCTTTCTCTTTCTCTCCTGAACACTGCTTTGGGAAGTGATCGTGCCTCTTATCGCCTTTGTGACGTGACTGCTCAGTGTTTGCTTTTAGGGCGTGAGCGATACAAAAATAAAGTTAATGGACTAGCCAGTTATTTAATCTGGCAATTTGGTATTTAAAAAAATACAATCTTCAGTGGCTGTAAGGAACTAATGGTGAATTTAGTCTGTAGACCAGAACATGGCCTGAGCTGTATCTTTTTGTATAGATAAGGTATAGGAGCGATCACTTGAAAGGAAAAAGAAATCTTGGCCCTCTCGTATTGTTGTGCAACATTGAAAACGAACACCACTTTAACTCCATGCGAATTCTTCCACGTGTGACCCGAGACGACTCCATCTTACGGAAGCGTTGAAGATGGCATGAGGTTAGCCATGATGTGTAGCTCTGAATTCCTCCTACGCTGGAATTCAAAGACTTGAATGCTTTATGAACATTATGCCTCATAATGCCTCATTATGCTTTGGCATGAAAATGATATTGTAACAAGTCCTTGCATTATTGTTTAGTAGATCTAAAGTGTTTCGGTGTTGTATAATGAACTCAAATCTGGGCTTTAAAACCAGTAAAGGATCTAAACCTTTTGAATGCGGCAGTAGAGTCAAGTGCACCTCAATATTAAATGTTAGATGATAAGAGGTTTAGGCATGCTTGTCCTGCACAGCGTATGTATTTTGAGTCTGGTTTGTTCCTATTAAATAAACCCAGTTTGTGAGCTCTGCATGTCCGAGAGCTGAATCACGGCATCCTAATAAACTGTGATAATTTGTCTCTTTCAGGATCCTTCTGTCACACAAGTGACCCATTCTGGAGATCATATGCATCAGTACCAGCCTTTCCCTGACAATAACTCTGTAAGTATTCATAAGGGAGTAAGTAATATCTCGCATGATACAATGTCTGAAAGTTCATCAGGAGGTGAAACCCGTGTGGGGTCGAGGTGCGCAGCTGGACCGGGATCCAGTGTGGCGCAAGAAAAGTTTTAAAGCTTGCACACTGAGCACATTTACTCCAATGTGATTGTTCCTGCGGCCCCTAAAGCATTAATCCTTCGAGTCGATCGAACCCTGGTGCATCTGTGTTCACCTTGTGTCACACTCACGCATGGAGAACACAACACGACTCACCATATTTTTGTTTTTTGATTATTTTGGTCTTATGCACAGTAAGTCTCAACGTCTTTCCTTGTCGTAATTGGTTACAACCCAGGCGCAGGTTACTTCACTTCTAGAACAAGTGCAGACCCGAGTACGAATTGCTCAGGTTCGGTATCACGGTGCGTTTCCAGTCCAGTGACGGCTTCCATGTTACAAGTTGCGTTTTTTATTATTTTTTTTTTCTGACTTATTTGTTTCTATTTTGAAAAACAGAGCCAGACAGATAGAACACTTTCTCTTAGGAAACAGAAGGGTTACAACCTTTATCTTTGCAACGCATTACCCATCTATGGTATTAAGTCTATAAGCTGACTGCTCTTGTGTGTGTGTTTTGTTAATTGTGTGTAGGGAGATCTGACAGGCACCACTGTCCCAGCCTCTACTGTCCCGTCCCAGCCTGCCGTGCTGCAGCCCTCCGTGGAGCCGAGCCCTCAGGTCAGCATCAACATGGTGCAGTGCGGCAAACGCTTGTTTAAAAAAAAAAAAAAAAAAAGGCAGTGTAGCCAAATAGCTGTTTGTGGGCTCTTCCACAACCTAATACACTTTAGCTGAATGTTTGTGAAAGCACTGCAGCTGAATCCCATGTGCCGCTCCCACAGGCAGCCGCAGCCGCAGGCCAGGCCAATCTGCTGAGACAGCAGGAGGAGCTGGAGAGGAAAGCGGCCGAGCTCGAGCGCAGAGAACAGGAGCTGCAGAGCAGAGAGCGGATTACAGGTAGTGCTCGCAGCCTCCGTAGCGGACATGCACACGGCACCTAATCAAATCAACTGATTAATGGAAACAGACGTAGGACGTTTTAGTTGGTGCATACACATCTTCCCACTTCCTTATGGTGTCAGTAATCTATATTCCACTTCCTCTGCACAGGAAAAGAGAACAACTGGCCTCCGTTACCCAGAGTCTTTCCCATAAAGCCGTGCTTCTACCAGGACTTCTCGGAGGAAATTCCAGAGCAGCACAGACGCCTGTGTAAAATGATGTATTACCTGTGGATGCGTACGTGTTTACGACTTCTCATATACAAACAGTATTTTACGTGTATGTCTTTACCCGAACTTTGGCTAGCAGTCGGGTTAATTAGATTTCCACGTTAATTAGAAGTCTGTCTCACGCCAAATACTTTCATACGTCCGATTCTTCATAGACCCCCATAAAATGACAGTGTAGCTACAGAAATGTGCTTTAAAGAAATGTAAACAACAATCGGTGTGTGTGTGTGTTAATATACAGGGGAGTTAACAGTGGAACTATTTAACCATTCACATGTTGGTTTTTGTAAATTGGTACGTTTTATGCCTCACACCTCCAAGGTTGCGTGTTCAGTTTCCCCTTCCACCCGAGTCCTGCATGTGGGACAAAAGTATTTTAGTGACGACTCTAATGGACTGGAAACTCAGAATTGGGTCAGCAGTAACACCCAGATCTCACACTACAGATGAGAACATTAATGGGAGCAGAATTACAGTTGATTTGGAGCCAATGACTATTAAATAATTTCCAAAATAAAGCTTTAAAAAAGTAGCATTCATTCAAGCAGGGAGTAGTTTGCTTCTGGTGGATCTGTTATCATCATACAGTGAAATCTGGCAATGGGATGTGACCCAAATACATTATTTTCCCCTCTGATCGTGTCAAAAGGAGACCAGGGCAAAGCTTACAGCCCCTATAGATATTGTAAATGTCGGGATTCTCCATATTGCATGGCGGGTGGAGTGAACTTGAACTATTGTAGTTACAAACCTTTTAAAATGTATTAAACAGATTAGATTAGATTACATCAGATTTAGGTTGAAGGTTCTCCAGTAAGGCAGGATTAAAATTCCTCAGAATGGGTGTGACAGCTGCTGTGTTAAATGCAACAGAGATCTTATAACCTGAAGTTACTCGTCACACCCAAACTATCCAGAACTATTATATACTTCAGTATTCTGCTCTCATTTCATGTCTTATTATTGTCCCTTCTTTCCGTGTCTTCCTCTCAGTGTATTGTGTGACATTGTTTCTAAACGTCCTGGCGTGTTTGGCTTTCTTCACCGCTGATTCCAGTAACGGAGTGGATTTTGGCCTCTCCATCCTGTGGTTCATCCTCTTCACCCCCTGCTCTTTCCTCTGCTGGTTCCGGCCCATCTACAAGGCTTTCAGGTGAGGATCGCCACAGCCTTAAACATCCATATTAACCTATTTGACATATTAAAGGTGCGGTGCACGATGTTTAAAAAATGCTTCAGAAAACTGAGTCGGGCCAACAAACAAAACAAACGTGTAGCCAATAAGCAGAAAGGGGCGTGTCTTGTCAATATGCGGCGGAGAGAGTGTTCAATGCTCATGTGTGACATTAGCCGAAAGCGATTGAAACATTGACATGGCGGATACCTGCCGTTACCTCTGCCTCGAGTTCTAGGTGTCGAACGACGTCTTCCGCGTGAAACGGAGCTAAACCTTTCACGGTACAACACACAGTACTACAAATTACCATAGTATTACTCATCGAGTTCATTTATTGATAAAAATATCCCCTCGGCCAGCCGCCCCAGCAGGTTCCGCCACAATAGTTGCCTGGGTTACGTATGTATGTGTGGGCGGAGCTACCAAAACAGGGGTGACGCCCATTCGGGTTAGGGGCGTGTTTGTTTTGGTGATTTCAAACGTCAACATTGGCTTTCAAACATCGTGCACCTCACCTTTAATGTCTTTTAGATGGGAAATGCTTTGAGTAGCCAGTGTCACGTGTCGCAGAGGATTTTTGTCGTATTTTGTGACTGATTTTTCGTTTTCTCTTTTAGGAGCGACAGCTCTTTCAGTTTCTTCTCCTTCTTCTTCATCTTCTTCGCCCAAATCGCGGTGCTGATCATTCAGTGTGTCGGTATACCTAAATGGGGCAACAGGTGAGTGCGCGAACTCCTACAAATTGTCCGTTTCTTTCTTTTTATTCTAGTCAGAATATCTGCATGGGTGAGGTGCGAGGATGTGCGTCTCCTGAACATGAAAGTTATTCATTATTTCCACGACTTTTAAATAATTCTTCAAATAGGGTTAAACCGTAAACAACCCAACTTGACAGAAAGGTTGTTACGGTATGGAGACGATTTTATTAAAGGTCTCTGAGAGAGATGACTTTACTCAATTCTATTGTTTTATTGGTCAGAAGGTGTGGAAGAATTGTTTATAACAGTACAGCTCGGACCGCAGGTGTACATTAACTGATCTATCGTCTCTGTAGGGAGGAGTTATGAAGTGACTTGATGATGTCACATTAACAGATGGTATAATCTCGATATAAGGAAGTTTACTGGAAGGAGAGGTTCGTTTAGCATTTATGGAAAAAGTCTCGAATATATTCCTGACACGAGAGGAATCATCAGGACAGACGAGCTGCATTCATCTGTCATCCTAACTGAAAGAGGGAGAATAAAAGAGACTTATTGTAGTATCTATAAACATTCAGCTGCTACAATAAGTCAGACCTCGTACATTTCGTACAAGTCGTACATTAACTTAAATGGTTCACAACATGGTTTGATAACGATTCTTTATTTTTGGGAGGAAAAAAAAAACAATCGCTTGCAAATAATAAAGCTTAAAGGTATTATAGGAATAAAAAGCAGCACTCTATGGCTAAAAGTTTATGGACACCTTACTATCACATCCACATGTCCTTGTCGAACATCTCCTTCTAGATTTACTCCCCTTTACCGTTATAATAGCCTCCATTCTTCTAGGACGGCTTTCCACTAGATGTTGGAGCGTGACTGTGAGGATTTGTGATCATTCAGTTGTCAAAGCGTTCGTGAGATCAGACACCGATGCTGTATGAGTGATGAGGTCTGGGGTTCAGTCAGTGTTCCAGTTCATCTCAAAGGTCGGGGGTCCGTGCAGGACACTCGAGTTCATCCTGACTAACCTTAACTCACCATAACTCACCATGTCTTCATGGAGCCCAGGGGCTTTGTTGCACAGGGTCATGGTCATGGTCATAGTGGAACGGTGTTTGAGCATCTCGTTCTACTGAAGTGAAATTTATTTTAAGCTGTTGTTGCTGTTAGATAAATAGCTTGTTATTATAGCTTGTATAGCATTTATTTTATTAGTTTAGTTAATTTTAGTTTTTTTTTTTAAACTGAAGCAAGTACTTACTTCCTCATAGAAGCGTAATGAGATTTTTCTAACCCAAAGATCTCCTTTTATAGCCTCTCACTTGTGGAACTGGTGTCTTTGTGCTGATCTCTAAAGCTTTTGCTCTGTCTTTGCTGGAAGTCTCCATCTCCTTCTCCTTGCTTTAACACCATTTGGGCCTTTCCGCTCTTTCTTCCTCTGTGTCTAAAGTAGGTCTCTCTCCCTGCATCTCTCTATCGCATCAGTATTTTTTTTTCCTCTCCTCTTTCATTTATCTTCATCGTGTCGGTCATATTTTTGAACTGGTTATTAAAGGATTTTTTTTCTCACACTCCTGCTGTCTCGTTCATAGCGGATGGATTTCGTCTTTCACCATGGTCTCCAGCCACCTGGCTGTGAGCGCAGTGATGTTCGTGGTTGCGGTTTTCTTCACCGTGTGCGCCGTGCTATCGGTCGTCCTTCTTAAAATGGTACGTCTCGTATCTGAAGTTTACTAATACTAGAGTCTATAATCTAGAGTTCCTACTGAGTCGTCTCTGTGGCTGTTTTCAGGTTCACTCCCATTACCGCCACACCGGTGCGAGCTTCCAGAAAGCGCAGCAGGAGTTTTCTCAGGGCGTCCTCACCAACCGCACGTTCCAGACCGCAGCAGCGACCGCAGCCACCTCAGCAGCCCAAAGTTCCTTCCAAAGGAACTAATTTCAGCATGAATACAGCGCGACCAGAGCCACAGTGCCGTAGCAGGCTGCGCAACTCCCACCTATAATGCTTTGGCCTCTGGACTGCAGAGACAACACTTTAGGAGTTCACATAAAGATGTATGTGAAGCCGAGGGGATGAAGTTACAGCACTCGGTATCATGGCTGTATATTTGTATGGATGCTTTGTTTGAATGTGTTTTGTGATGTATATGTATGTATTTTTTTTTTTGCTGTAAACTAAATTAAAAGTTAGCCACGACTGTTAAGCTACAACAGAATCATTAGTGTCCGGATCACAGAACGACAATGAACAAAAAACCTTTTCTCCTGTGTCATGTCTGTTTAACCAGCTTAGTTCGCTTTACATTTGGCTAAATAATTGTTGTTCTTGAAGCTTTTTTTTTATTTTTATTTTTATTTTTTTTTAAGTAACACGTCCAAACAAAATTTAGTGTGCCTTGTAATTTCAAGCCTTATCGTATTCACTCGTTTAACGCATTCTGTCAAAGTGCCATTAATTTAACTATTGTGTTCTTTCCATTGCCAAATATACAAATTATTTTGAAACAGCACTGGAATCGAAAGTTTCACGGTTTATCACGTAAAGATTCGATCAGATATCAGCCAAAACACAACATCGTCCTTCCCTTCGGTTCATTTTTAATTACTGCTAAATTTCATAACGTACGATGAAGGATAACTATCCGAATTCTGGTGACTGAGCTCTGCTTTGCTTGTAAATATATCAAGAGATTTAATATTATCTAATGTCGAGTAATTGCGGCGATTACGCTTTACGCAAAAAAAAAAGTTTTAGCATGTTTGAATTTTCTAAACAGAAATGCGTAGAGGTTTTTTGCACCTTAAAGAAGGG
>NC_083473.1:21284817-21312317 GCF_030014155.1 Tachysurus vachellii
GTGATTAAGGATCTGGGTTGTTGATCAGAAGGTTGGGTTTTAAGCCCCATTGCCACCAAGCTGCAGCTGATGGGCCCTTGAGTAAGGCCCTTAACCTGCTCTACCCCAGGGGCGCTGCATCATGGTGGACCTTGATATCTGAGCCCAACTTCCGAAGCTGGGACATGCAAAGAAAAGGATTTCACTGTATTGTAATGTATAAGTATCACAAATTAAAGATGGGTCCTTCTTAAACTAATGTCTTTCATGTTCTGTGGACTTTCACTTTTAGTGTCTTGGGCTCTCAGGCAGGAGAATTTCTTTTTCACATAAATTTCGCTGCTAAAAAGGATAAAAGTGTGTTTTAATTTCAAGTGTGCATGAATTTCCTCCTGGATCAGTAAAGTATCTATCTATCTTCCCTGGGAAGGGTTTAGATCATAGGTCACTAACAGGCGGACCGCGGTCCGGGTCCGGACCCAGAAGCTGCCCAATCCGGACCCGGACCTACGGCCAAAACAAAAGGTTATGATTTAAAACTTGACGAAGCGCTTCTGTTTTAATCGGCGCAGCTTTTGCAGTCTTTACGGTAAAGGTAGTGGAAAGTAAACACTGCGACTCAACAGTGCAAGACAGATGAGAGAGAATTAGAGTAAAGTTACACGTGAAAGAAAGATAGCGATACATGTAGAAAACAAAGGGAGAGAAACAGACGAGTGAGACGGAGAAAGGGGGAGAAACAGACGAGTAAGACGGAGAAAGGGGGAGAAACAGACGAGTGAGACGGAGAAAGGGAGAGAAACAGACGAGTGAGACGGAGAAAGGGAGAGAAACAGACGAGTGAGACGGAGAAAGGGAGAGAAACAGACGAGTGAGACGGAGAAAGGGAGAGAAACAGACGAGTGAGACGGAGAAAGGGGGAGAAACAGACGAGTGAGACAGAGAAAGGGAGAGAAACAGACGAGTGAGACGGAGAAAGGGAGAGAAACAGACGAGTGAGACGGAGAAAGGGAGAGAAACAGACGAGTGAGACGGAGAAAGGGAGAGAAACAGACGAGTGAGACGGAGAAAGGGAGAGAAACAGACGAGTGAGACGGAGAAAGGGAGAGAAACAGACGAGTGAGACGGAGAAAGGGAGAGAAACAGACGAGTGAGACGGAGAAAGGGAGTGAAACAGACGAGTGAGACGGAGAAAGGGAGAGAAACAGACGAGTGAGACGTAGAAAGGGAGAGAAACAGACGAGTGAGACGGAGAAAGGGGGAGAAACAGACGAGTGAGACGGAGAAAGGGAGAGAAACAGACGAGTGAGACGGAGAAAGGGAGAGAAACAGACGAGTGAGACGGAGAAAGGGAGAGAAACAGACGAGTGAGACGGAGAAAGGGAGAGAAACAGTCGAGTGAGACGGAGAAAGGGAGAGAAACAGACGAGTGAGACGGAGAAAGGGAGAGAAACAGACGAGTGAGACGGAGAAAGGGAGAAACAGACGAGTGAGACGGAGAAAGGGAGAGAAACAGACGAGTGAGACGGAGAAAGGGAGAGAAACAGGCGAGTGAAACGCAGACTGATTTCTGTTCACACTTCCCACTTTACCAGTGTGTCTCATATTAAAAGTGACAATGTGAAACACCATTATGAGACAAAATATAAAGGTTTTGAACAAACATATCCACTCTAATCTGAAGACAGCGTCCCTGAGACAGCTTTCCCAGGTCTGCACATCCTGACCGTGTTTGGCTCTACATACAACTGCGAGGCAGCTTTCTCTACAATGAACATAATCAAAACTAAATATGGTTCCAGGGTCACTAATGAGCACCTCCACATGTGTATGAGAGCGGCCCTGACTACATTCAAGCCCAGGTTTAAAATCCAAGCCAAGCTGGAGCTCAGTTCTCTCACTGAGATATAAAAGGGAAAGTTAAGCACTTTATTTAAACATACACAATTCTTTTATTTTGAAATGTAGCCCTACTTTTATGTATTTAATGAGAGAACTTTATACATATGTTCAGTTCTATGTTCATTCATTCATTCATTCATTTTCTACCGCTTATCCGAACTACCTCGGGTCACGGGGAGCCTGTGCCTATCTCAGGCGTCATTGGGCATCAAAGGCAGGATACACCCTGGACGGAGTGCCAACTGCAGGGCACACACACACTCATTCACTCACACACTCACACACTACGGACAATTTTCCAGAGATGCCAATCAACCTACCATGCATGTCTTTGGACCAGGGGAGGAAACCGGAGTACCCGGAGGAAACCCTCGAGGCACGGGGAGAACATGCAAACTCCACACACACAAGGCGGAGGCGGGAATCGAACCCCGACCCTGGAGGTGTGAGGCGAATATGCTAACCACTAAGCCACCGTGCCCCCTCAGTTCTATGTTACGTGACAATAAATATTGTCAAAAAGTATTTAAATTGTACTGAATTTATTTGATTTGACAGTCAGGTATTGATTACTTGCAGATGTTGATACAACTACTAGGCTACTTATATATAGCTAGGCTATACTTATATACTGTATATACTAGGCTAAATATATATCACACTAACTAGTTAGACATTATGATCTTCCGGACCTTTGCTTCAAGAAATTTTCTCTTATTGGACCTCTTTAAATTTTAGTTGAATACTTCTGGTTTAGATGTTGGTGCTTGTCATCGATGATAATCTTTTATGGGGTAAAAGTTTCTCTAACGCTAACCAGGTAGTTTAGTGGTTTAGTGAGTTACATAGCATTTAGCATAATCAAAAAATGGATAGATAGATAGATAGATAGATAGATAGATAGATAGATAGATAAATGTCCTCTGTTCTCCATGTTGCTTGTGATACCTCGGTAGGTGGTTTGTCTTTGGTGTGCAGCGTCGCCGATGGAGGGCTCATGCGTGCCTCGCGGGATGGGTGTCTCCGTCATCACCACGTTGGGCTCTGGTGATTTGTCTATCGACTTCATCTCCAGTCGCTCGTGGTGGATCCACAAGTCTGGAGGCTTCAGGTCTTTAGAAGTGCTTTTGTACTTGTGAGAGGCATTACTAGACTTACTGGCAGCACGCTTTCTGCAACAGAGAAAGAGACCGTGAACTGAACACCATAACCATGACACAGTGTCTTGGATTTCTGTGTATCTTGTGTCAATGTGTTTAGAAGAGAGGTGCAGTAAACTTTTTCTTACTTTTTCTGATGTGAGTTGGAGTGGCGTGTACACAGGACTGCACCCACGACCACAGTGATGATGGTGAACGCTCCCACAGAAACAATGATGATCACTAGGATATGATTCTCTTGACTGCCTGTGATTCCTGGCTTATCTGAGAGAGAGAGAGAGAGAGAGAGAGAGAGAGAGAGGCAGGGTGAGATAGTGAGAGGAGTTTGTGTGTATGTGTGTGTGGGTGTGAGAGAGAGAGAGAGAGGTGGGGTGAGAGAGTGAGAGGAAATTGTGTGTGTGTGTGTGTGAGAGAGAGAGAGAGAGAGAGAGAGAAAGAGAGAGAGAGAGGCAGGGTGAGATAGTGAGAGGAGTTTGTGTGTATGTGTGCGTGTGTGTGAGAGAGAGAGAGGGAGAGAGAGGAAATTGTGTATGTGTGTGTGTGAGAGAGAGAGAGAGAGAGAGAGAGAGAGAGAGAGAGAGGCAGGGTGAGATAGTGAGAGGAGTTTGTGTGTGTATGTGTGCATGTGAGAGAGAGAGAGAGAGAGAGAGAGAGAGAGAGAGAGAGAGCGAGGTGGGGTGAGAGAGCGAGAGGAGTTTGTGTGTATGTGTGCGTGTGTGTGTGTGTGAGAGAGAGAGAGAGAGAGAGAGAGAGAGAGACAAAGAGGAGTGTGTGCGTGTGTGTGTGTGAGAGAGAGAGAGAGAGAGAGACAAAGAGGAGTGTGTGTGTGTGTGTGTGTGTGTGTGAGTGAGAGAGAGAGAGAGAGAGAGAGGGCAGGGTGAGATAGTGAGAGGAGTTTGTGTGTATGTGTGCGTGTGTGAGAGAGAGAAAGAGAAAGAGAGAGAGAGAGAGAGAGAGAGAGAGAGAGAGAGAGAGAGAGAGAGAGAAAAGGAGAGACTGTGTGTGTGTGTGTGTGTGTGTGAGAGAGAGAGAGAGAGAGATGTGTATATTTACCCAACGAGGACCCAAATCCATGATCTGGTAGGGGAGAACGTCCACCTGGCTTCCCTGGAAAGCCTACTGACATCAAGGTTAAAGAATTACGAGAAAACTGTGAGTGTGTGTGTGTGTGAGTGTGTGTGTGTGAGTGTGTTTGTGAGTGTGTGTGTGTGTGTGTGTATTCTTATAAGAGCAGAAAGAACGAGTGACAGACGCACATTCAAAAAGATAAACAGTGGAACAGTTACCTTGGTCACTTGACATTTTGTCTGAAGGCTCAGCTGGAAGAAGAGAGTGAGAGGATAAAGAAAGTGTTGTAATCACTCATTGGATCACATTTTTAAATCTTAACACACATTTACTGCCAGGATATTTCAATCAGCTCTAAACGGCTCTCAGGTCCGTCCTGTAATACCTTTGGGTGTGCGGAAGTGCACCGTGTCCGAGAGCGGCCCCATGCCTTTGGAGTTGCGCGCCTGGATCTTAAAGTAATATGCGGTGTCTAGTGTGAGCTCCTGAATCTGGTGGGTCAGTCTGTTCCCCATCACCGGCTCTACAACCCAGTCGTGTACCTCCGCGTTGGAATCCGTACTGTAGTAAATTATGTAGCCTGGAGTAAGATGCAGAGGCCAAAAAAAATCAAGATCAATGTCAAAAACAAGAAAAGCGAATAAAATATTATTCCTAAAGAGCCTGATGTCGGTGGATTCAGTGTTAAAAACCACGTCCAGGTTTATTATTTATTATTGTACCTGTGATTTTGCCGTTGGCTTCTGATGGCGGCTGCCAGTTGATGTTGATGGTGCGTGGACGACCTTCTTTACTCACCACAGTGACGTCTTTAGGTGCCGATGTGGGAACTGAGGAGACAGAAATCTGTAACGCTGAAGCCTTTCATCGTTCGGGGTGATCAAATAAACATAAAGCTTTTTATTTTTACATCCAGACTGAAGTAACAGACTGGGAATTGAACTTCATCCACTCTCTCTCTCTCTCTCTCTCTCTCTCTCTCACTCATTTTCTACCGCTTATCCGAACTACCTCGGGTCACGGGGAGCCTGTGCCTATCTCAGGCGTCATCGGGCATCAAGGCAGGATACACCCTGGACGGAGTGCCAACCCATCGCAGTGCACACACACACACACACTCTCATTCACTCACGCAATCACACACTACGGACAATTTTCCAGAGATGCCAATCAACCTACCATGCATGTCTTCGGACCGGGGGAGGAAACCGGAGTACCCGGAGGAAACCCCCGAGGCACGGGGAGAACATGCAAACTCCACACACACAAGGTGGAGGGGGGAATCGAACCCCCAACCCTGGAGGTGTGAGGCCACCGTGCCTCCATACGCACTTCATCCAAATTTTCATATTTTCCAACAGTACTGAAAGCTTTTTTCATGAGTTTTATCATGAAGTAAAATATATTTAGCTTCTGCATGTATCTCAACCTGAAATAAAGTTCTAGAAAGAAACCGTCATTGTATTCAACTTTATCTTTTTTTATGCTGAATATTTTTCCCAACATTTAGCGGAACGATCACTTGATTTGTATACTGCATGCTGTTTGTCATCCAGAGAGACGCAGAGCGAGTCAGAATTATATTCAGAAGGTCCTAGGTGAACTTCTTACGTGTCTCCAAGGTGGTGCCGTGAGCAGTCATGCTCCATGTGCTGCTGCGCCGGCCCTTAGTCACCATGACCGAGAACTCGTACAGTGTGTTGGGCTTCAGGTTTGTTACGGTGTATGTTAGAGTGGTGGTGTTGGCAACCTGTACACAAAGCAGAACACATGCTAAGCCAAACATCTTCTGCACATACTCTCTGCCATAGCTTATTTTACGTCTTAGCTTTTTATTAAAAATAAATAAATAAATAAATAAATATAAAAATATTACTTTATGTGCTAAATTTATGTGCTATGTTTGTATATAGTGAAGTGGTAGGCTAGTGGTTAGCCTAGTGGACTACCAATGGGAATCCCAGATGCACCAAGCCTCCACTTTGGGCCCCTGAGTAAGGCCCTTAACTGCTTAGGCCCCGTATTTATAAAAACTCTTAGTGCAAAGAGTTGCTCCTAGGCACGATATTGTAAAAGGGAACATAAGGTCAGAAAGTGTTAGGAGAAGTGAGGAGGACTTTTAAAAGGATGAAGAGTTTCTTTATCAGAGGAGAAAATGACTGAAAGGTGAAGAAGGAGAAGAAACGTGTTGTGTACAATATTTAATACTGATAGTGAGTTAATAAGATGATACAGATTAGATCGTGTAGGGATTATTGTTGTGACCTGATATTAGAGATCACATCTCAGACTTTATATATATTCTGTCATGATGTCATTTAGTGAGACTCAAACATCTCTGAAACAGAGCTGAAATGCCACAGAGGCAGAAACGACATAATTTTGTCTCTATGACATTTCTGCTCTGTGTCGGAGACGTTTACATTTACATTATATTTATTACATTTATAACATACAGACGTTAGAACATCTCTAATACGATCGATCACGATCGTAATCCTTACACCATATAACCTCAAATATCTTAACATAGAGACAAAGTCAAGGTTTATAATAGAGCAGATTTTTTTTTTTTTTAATTGGACAACCAATTAATCACAGTCTTGTGAATGTGTCATACCTTGTAACATTAAGTAATAAAGTTCCATCAATCTATCTATCTATCTATCTATCTATCTATCTATCTATCTATCTATCTATCTATCTATACATTCTATCTATCTATCTATCTATCTATCTATCTATCTATCTATCTATCTATCTATCTATACATTCTATCTATCTATCTATCTATCTATCTATCTATCTATCTATCTATCTATCTATACATTCTATCTATCTATCTATCTATCTATCTATCTATCTATCTATCTATCTATCTATCTATACATTCTATCTATCTATCTATCTATCTATCTATCTATCTATCTATCTATCTATCTATCTATCTATTTATCTATCTATCTATACATTCTATCTATCTATCTATCTATCTATCTATCTATCTATCTATCTATCTATCTATCTATCTATCTATCTATCTATCCAAGGTTTATAATAGAGCAGATTTTTTATTTTTTTTAATTGGACAACCAATTAATCACAGTCTTGTGAATGTGTCATACCTTGTAACATTAAGTAATAAAGTTCCATCTATCTATCTATCTATCTATCTATCTATCTATCTATCTATCTATCTATCTATCTATCTATCTATCTATCTATCTATCTATCTATATCTCTCTATTCTATCTATCTATCTATCTATCTATCTATTCTATCTATCTATCTATCCATCTATCTATCTATCTGTCTATCTATCTATTCATCTATCTATCTATCTATCTATCTATCTATCTATCTATCTATCTATCTATCTATCTATCTATTCTATCTATCTATCTATCTATCTATCTATCTATCTATCTATCTATCTATCTATTCTATCTATCTATCTATCTATCTATCTATCTATCTATCTATCTATCTATCTATCTATCTATCTATACATTGTATCTATCTATCTATCTATCTATCTATCTATCTATCTATCTATACATTCTATCTATCTATCTATCTATCTATCTATCTATCTATCTATCTATCTATACATTCTATCTATCTATCTATCTATCTATCTATCTATCTATCTATCTATCTATCTATACATTCTATCTATCTATCTATCTATCTATCTATCTATCTATCTATCTATCTATCTATCTATCTATACATTCTATCTATCTATCTATCTATTTATCTATCTATCTATACATTCTATCTATATATCTATCTATCTATCTATCTATCTATCTATCTATCTATCTATCTATCTATCTATCCAAGGTTTATAATAGAGCAGATTTTTTATTTTTTTTAATTGGACAACCAATTAATCACAGTCTTGTGAATGTGTCATACCTTGTAACATTAAGTAATAAAGTTCCATCTATCTATCTATCTATCTATCTATCTATCTATCTATCTATCTATCTATCTATCTATCTATCTATACATTCTATCTATCTATCTATCTATCTATCTATCTATCTATCTATCTATCTATCTATCTATCTATCTATCTATCTATACATTCTATCTATCTATCTATCTATCTATCTATCTATCTATCTATCTATCTATACATTCTATCTATCTATCTATCTATCTATCTATCTATCTATCTATCTATCTATCTATCTATACATTCTATCTATCTATCTATCTATCTATCTATCTATCTATCTATCTATCTATCTATCTATCTATCTATCTATACATTCTATCTATCTATCTATCTATCTATCTATCTATCTATCTATCTATCTATCTATCTATCTATCTATACATTCTATCTATCTATCTATCTATCTATCTATCTATCTATCTATCTATCTATCTATACATTCTATCTATCTATCTATCTATCTATCTATCTATCTATCTATCTATACATTCTATCTATCTATCTATCTATCTATCTATCTATCTATCTATCTATACATTCTATCTATCTATCTATCTATCTATCTATCTATCTATCTATCTATCTATACATTCTATCTATCTATCTATCTATCTATCTATCTATCTATCTATCTATCTATCTATAAGCGAACATGATCCTAATTTATTATGTTTAGACAGTAAAGTGTTCAAACACACTTAGACTAAATTATTGGCCATGATCACCACCATGATTGAAATACGTAGCTGGATATTTTTAATCATTTTAATGCATTTTTACCACGTGTCCACTTGGAGGCACTGTATGCATTTGGAAACAGAAACTGGTAGAAAGTTGTGGCCCTTATGAGTAAGTACAACAACGTTATGATATCTAGTGTTTTATTAAATAAATAAATGTGTCTGCATCGTAGTACCTTATACTTGGTGTTGGCCGGGATGTTGGTCTTCCAGCGGACTGTGTAATATCTGGAGTCGGTGATCTTCTGGTTCTTGGACAGCGAGTTATCAGCCCAGGAGACTTTCACGGCGTCGTGGCTGATGACGGAGGCTTGCACGCCCACTGGGGGAAGCATGGGGGAAGGCTCGGGTGCTGGGGTGTGGGGGGTATGATGATATATTTTAAATAAATCAATATCTGGCTCTATGGGACCTGGCAGCAGCAAACATGGTATTCAAATGCAAAAAAAAAAGAGCATGAAAGAAGCAATGAAAGAAAGGAAAAAAAAAAAGCATCAACAGCATAACGATGGAAGAAGCAGGATGGCATGTAAATGAGTGGGGATGAATATAACATCAGGAGGACAAAAAAGAAAAAAGAGAGATACTGTTAGAGACAGAAAACCAATGTTCTCTGTAAAAGAACAGAAACTGAAAAGGTTTACAACAGCAGCGCGTTTATAAGCGAATGCAAATATCTCCGAATCTACGACTGAACAAGAATGCTAAAAATATTCTCCATGTAGTGGCGTCTCATACTGTATTCTGGGTAAGAACAAAAAATTAATCCGCATCATAAAAGGACCCCGTGATCATATCATATCAGACGCGGCCGATGTTCACGAATACAGTACAAACGCCATAACCATTTAAAAAAAACGAAGTCTGTCTGCCAACTCGCTGTTTATTTCTAGGTCAGGGTGTTGCTGATGCGTTATGCTCTAACATCCGTCCCTAAAGACTTTCCAAACTTTTGAGGCGAACTGATGTTAGTCGTGACAGGTCAGCGGGGGTTCTTGGAAGAGCGCTCTCTCATCCTTCCTCTGTTTCTTTTCTAGATCAGCTGAGACAGAAAGAGAGATAGATGCCACAAGAGTGGTGCTAGGAAAGGAGAAGAATTTACTTCTTATAGATACAAATACATCAAACCAGCTGACAGACGGGGAAGAACTGCTAGATCCGTAAAGCTACAGGCGGATTCCTGAGTGTCTGGAGCAGCACCAGTGCAGTGGATGAGAATCCACTCCGAATGTTTTTATCTCCCTACAGTACAAACACTAAAGGTTTTATTCTAATCCTTTACAAATTGTGGTTATGATCCTTTCGGTGTATAAATTAAAGATAAGAAAAAGCCTTTGTACAGGTGTAAAAAATAAAATATGTACCACGACCGATCCTACACCTGTGACACGGTGGTTTATAGATGCACACGACCTACCAAACTAACCTTATGTCCATTTTTCAGCATGAAACTGAAACATCTGGATAAATTCATATCCGAGAAATGATAAATGAGAGTCGTATACCTGACTGGGGCCTGGTGATGGCGCTCTCGTACACAGGTATTCCCTCTCCCATGTTGTTGAAGGCTTTCAGAGTGAGCACATAGTGCGAGCTTGGGTCTAGACACAGAGAAATAAATCACTGTCCCATACACACACTTTTCTTTCGTTATTCAATTCCACTTTCAAAATAGTCAATTACTTTTTTAAAGGTAGCATTTCAAAGGAATCTACGGATGTTTTATTATTTTTTTTTAAACAGATCATCACTTAAGGGAGTGTAATTAGGAAAATCACCCATAATGCACTTTGAAAGCAAGAGCCTTACCCAGGTTTTCAATGCTGTAGTAGCGCTGCTTGTAGTCCACTTTAATGGTCTGAGAGTGGGGACTGCCGATCCCATAGCCAATGCTGTAGCCTCTCACCACAATGTCCTGATTTTCCGGAGGTGTCCAACTCACCACGATGCTATTCACCAGTGGACGCACATGCAGCGAACTGGGCACTCCAGGTACCTGAGACTCTGGAATATAACGCATTAGGAGTCAGCAGTGTTTATGGTGTGTGCTCGGATCTCAGGGGCACACCATCGTTTATATATTCCTATAAAGCTGCTATGGACTATGTATAGCGTGTTTAACAATCCTCATTATCTCAAAGCAGCTTTACAGAACTTATTAAAAATTTGTTGAAGTTATTTAAACATCTAACATCTCTTGAGGAAAAACTCCCCGAGATGATATAAGGAAGAAACCTTGAGAGGAACCAGTCTCAGAAGTGAACCTCATCCTCATTTGGGTGACCCCGG
The DNA here is from genome assembly GCF_030014155.1 of Tachysurus vachellii. Classification (NCBI taxonomy): domain Eukaryota; kingdom Metazoa; phylum Chordata; class Actinopteri; order Siluriformes; family Bagridae; genus Tachysurus; species Tachysurus vachellii. The sequence goes on from NC_083473.1 coordinate 21,295,923, forward strand.
ACAGGAAATAATGTCAATGTAAGTAATGAGTGGAATTTTGGAACCGAGAACTCCTGAGGAACCAACAGGTCAGAGTCATTTACATCATAACATACTTAAGACTTCCTTCCTGCTGAAGCCTTCAAATGTTCACTGATGAAGACCTGTCCTTACCTCAAGGACAGTTCACAGATTGTCTTCAAGTGGTTCTATCCACAGTAATCCCATGAGTCATGGACTGATCTATAACCAGCAGAGTGCAGCACCACGTGACAAGACTCCAACCAGGGGTAGGGCGTCAGGATGGATTCCAAGTAGGTCCAGAAGAAGAAGCGATTAGACTAGTGTTAAAAAACGCTATATAAATAATACTGCATAAACGTATTACAAGATTCACCAATCTGGACTCTAAAGACTGATGTGTGTGAAAATCCAAGGAGATCAGCAGTTTCTGAAATACTCAAACCAGCAAACAACAATAATCACAGTTCAAGTCAAAGACATCACACGGTTTGACTTGAACAGTAACTGAAGCTCTTGACGTGGATGATGTTCTGCCACATGATTGGCTGATGAGAAAATGGCATGCATGTACTGTAGAGTGTATAACGACAGTTTCTCAGTTGAAGAGATATATTGCTGAAGCGCATAACGAGGAAACGGAGTACAGTGGAGAGGAATCCATACTTGTACTAAACCAACTAGATATTCGCTGTTTAAATTTCAATCAACTCTGCTATGTTTTGCATTTTTAATGACTATATCTTTAATATCCTCACATACTGATGACAGCTGACATCAGTTGGGCTTAAAACGTAAAGCTGAAATATTGCCTGAGGGAAGAATCACATTTACACACACACACATATATATATATATATATATGTATATATATTTATATATATACATATATACATATATATATATATGTATAAAATCACATAATACTGACAATTTAGAAATACCAATCAGGCTACAACTTCCCTATTGAGTCTGGTTTCTCTGAAGGTTTCTTCCTCATACCATCTTGCCACAGTCACCTCAGGTATTCTCGTTAAGGATAAATAGGGCTAAATTCCAATTGTTGGAAGTGCTGTATAAATAAAATATAAATAAATAACGCATAACGCATAACGCATGGGGGCACGGTGGCTTAGTGGTTAGCATGTTCGCCTCACACCAACAGGGTTGGGGGTTCGATTCCCGCCTCCGCCTTGTGTGTGTGGAGTTTGCATGTTCTCCTTGTGCCTCGGGGGTTTCCTCCAGGTACTCCGGTTTCCTCCCCCGGTCCAAAGACATGCATGGTAGGTTGATTGGCATTTTTTTGGCATAATTGTCCGTAGTGTGTGACTGAATGAGAGTGTGTGTTTGCCCTGAGATGGGTTGGCACACCGTCCAGGGTGTATCCTGCCTTGATGCCCGATGACGCCTGAGATAGGCACAGGCTCCCCGTGACCCGAGGTAGTTCGGATAAGCGGTAGAAGATGAGCGAGTGAGAGTAAATAACGCATGTCACTGGACTGAGGGAGAAAACCACCAAAGCACATGCAAACACCACACAGGAACTGAACCCACAATCCAGGAGGGGTGAGAAGAACATGCTAACCACTAAGCCAACATATGTCCCAGTGAAGGTAATTGACCATGTCTAGAAATGTCGTGTGACACTAAAGCTCTATTTCGTAAATTTCAGAAAAATCGTAAGTAACTTTAGACAGAATGACAAACGCCCAACATTTAACCCATAAAAATACAGAGCCTTTCCTTTCGAGACGTCCTATTTCTGATATGCAGAACCGATTACAAACAACACTGCTGTCAGAATCAGTCAGGACCTTCGAGATTTATAGACTTGTGAGCGCAGAGGGGAAAAAATGCTCTGATGAATTATTCAACACGTCTTTCAGTATTGATGAGGTACCGTCTACCTGCGTGCCTTTATTTGATCTGTGTTTAATAAACTCCTTCTCTCTTACATGCCAGGAAAACCAACACATTCATCAGTAATATGACGTTTGCACTTCTATCTTCTGGAAAAGAAAAAAAAAAAGCAGTGAAGAGACCTTGGTCAAGGAGAGCCAGGTTTCGGCGTTGTCTCTGCCGAACGGTCGACGTTTAAATAATAAAAAAGGAAATAAAATATTTCTGTACATAACTCCAGGATTATGCTAAGCCCTATTCGGACGGGACTAGTTTTCCAAACGACGTCTGTCATTTCATGTATGGATTCAGACGGGACTAACATCTCTGTGTTTATTACGGAGATAGGAGTGTCTGTGTTTTACATGTGGGCATTGCACAAGACCACATGTCCAGGATGCGTGGATTGCTGTATGGTCATCATATGGTTTTATATAGAACTTCTTATAAACCCACTGGAATAAATACGTTTTTATATAATTTTCACGTTATGTAATTGACTATAGAAATGAAAGTACTCTTACCTGAAACTGATATTACAGTAGCCAGTCTTAACAATTTACGTGATTTGGCTCTTCTTGTTGATTTCAATTTTTTATTTCTTCGCAAGGTAGCAAACACATTTACATCCATTATTGGTGTGCAGAAAGCAGAAACTTGAATACCGGTGCGCTAGGGTTAATACGGTAGTTCACGTTGACCAAAACAGACAAGAAAACGCGTTTTGGAAAAAACATATTCGGCAATCACAGACATTCGCATTCGGACGGGATTAGATTTCTCATAGGAGCGCCGAGTTTGCTGAAAAACAGTAGGTAATTTGCGCTGGAATTTTTACACAGGTCGTGTGAGAAAAAGACAGACGTGGCAGATTCGGACGGGATTAAAATCACAAAGTACGTCTGTGAAACTGAAATTTCTCTAACGACCCCTTGTAAAACTAGTCCCGTCCGAATAGTGCTTTAGTCAGCGGTTTTACATTTACATTTACGTCATTTAGCAGACACCCTTATCCAGAGTGACTTACAATTTATTTCAATTTATACAACTGAGCAATTGAGAGTTAAGGGCCTTGCTCAAGGGCCCAGCAGTGGCCCTTGAGCAAGTGACCCAGCAGCGGTTTTCTTACCGTCCAAATCGTTCTCGAAGGTTTCTGCGGAGATCCACTCGGTCGACGGGCCGCTGCCGTTCACCGTGATGGCCGACAGCCGGAACGAGTACTCGGTTCCTCTTTCCAAACCTACAGCAAGACACAGCTCACACTATAGCGACTGTAGTTGCAGTAAAATTGCACTAAGCAACGACTAAACAAAGAGAAATAGAGAATTGGGCTATACACAGGATAAAAACAAAACAAATAATAATATCTTTTTTTTCTTTTGACAGAAACTGTTTAATATACTGTATATATACTCAGAAGCAATAAAGCTAAACTACACCTTTATGACCCTATAGTGGTTAGTACTGCTTTTTAAACCCACCATCAATAAGCTGAAAGAGTTGATTAGTTACGATCTCGGCTGCATCTCCTTTCCTCCCAGCTTTCCTGTAGCGGATCTTATAACCTGTCAGCTCCCCGTTCTGAGCGCCAGGAGGAGGAGGCTGCCATCGTACCATAATGCTCTGTGTTAGAAAAAAAGTACAATAACTGTGAATAAACACGGAGTCATAATAAAATAGTTAAAGCCCCAGTATGAAAATGGTGAGGAACATTTCTGTTTATTATTCAAGCATCAATTCATTGCTTTATAGAAAATACCTCGTAGCATCGTAGCTTGATATTTCAGACACGGTCATACACTTTACGTGTCTCACGTGTACAAGATGCAGGATGCAGATGACAGCGAATTGAAACATGATCAGAATCATTCGTTAAAATCTTACCAGAAGGATGGATACTAACCACTCTCACTTACAGTACACACTCATTTTCTACCGCTTATCCGAACTACCTCGGGTCACGGGGAGCCTGTGCCTATCTCAGGCGTCATCAGGCATCAAGGCAGGATACACCCTGGACGGTGTGCCAACCCATCGCAGGGCACACACACACTCATTCACTCACGCAATCACACACTAGTGTCAATTTTCTAGAGATGCCAATCAACCTACCATGCATGTCTTTGGACCGGGGGAGGAAACCGGAGTACCCGGAGGAAACCCCCGAGACACGGGGAGAACATGCAAACTCCACACACACAAGGTGGAGGCGGGAATCGAACCCCCAACCCTGGAGCTGTGAGGCGAACGTGCTAACCACTAAGCCACCGTGCCCCCCGGATACTAACCAGAAGGACACAAAACATTTGAACTCTCATTACAACATCTGAAAACTTCTGCTCCGCTCAGCTCGGCTCGGCTTTGCTTTTTAATGAGAACGGAGTAACGTACTTCAGGAGATACCTGCTGTCTGTATCTATGTTTAGACACAAAGATATCTGAAGCAAATGATTTTACCTGCCTTGAGCTCGCCTAAAGACGCCGGTGCAAATTAAAGTGCGAGTTTAACTTCGTTTTTTTTTTAACGGGAGGAAATCAGTGAGCTCTCAGGAGAAAGACACAGAAACGGATCAACATCCGAATGCGTTGCGAAGGCGAGATGTTCGCTAGACTTTCTCAAGATATTAGACAGAGTTAGAACAAGATAAAACCAAGCATTTACATTTACAACATTTAGCAGACACTCTTATCCAGAGTGACTTACATTTTTATTTCAGTTTATACACCTGAGCAATTGAGGATTAAGGGCCTTGCTCAGGGGCCCTTCAGTGGCAACTTGGTGGACCTGGGATTCGAACCAATGACCTTCCGATCAGTAGTCAAACACCTTAACCACATCCCGCACACATCCCGCACACATCCCGCACACATCCCGCACACATCCCGCACACATCCCGCACACATCCCGCACACATCCCGCACACATCCCGCACACATCCCGCACACATCCCACACACATCCCACAAGTATCCCACAAGTATAATGCTATACGTAACGAATTGTTCAGCATGTTACATGATATGAGGCACTTACCCTCGAGTTCTGCACTTCGAGAGAGACGTTTTGAGGTGCTGCGCCTGGTACTGCAACAAGCAGAAAATATAATAGTTACATATAAAATAATATTAAAATAAATCATAATCATCACGCTATTCATTTGTGCCCACAGGATGCTATCTAGGTTAACTAAAAAAAAAAACAGATTCACCACAGCGCATGTTATTCAAAAACCTTTGATTTGGATTAGATTTGGGATTCCACTGTGTTTTTTTTAATTACACTCAAGCTACATGTTGCCTGTTGAGATATGAAGATATGAAGCAGCACCGCTGGAGTGAAATCACTGCTCATGGGTGTGTGTTTTTGCGGCAAGAGGGAAAAAAATTGAGAAAGCAAGACTTAGTGTGTATGAGCTTATAAAGCTTTTCTTCACTTGCTCTCTAATTTAAGAATCTTACCCCAACAACCCCCCCCCCCCCATTCCTTTCACAGCTGTATGATATACACCAGCTGTCACGCTCTCCCTGACTTCCCTAAGGTCCTGTAGTGACAACACTCATCTGCCTCTTCACCCCAGAGCAATAAGCACTGAGCGATCGAGCTTGATCGTTTGAAGATAATATTAACGCTACACTATCATAGAATAACAACTACTGTAGAGTATATTCGAGATATATTAAGGTACGAGAGTTCATTCGGTGCAAAAGTGTGAGCGTTAAGTCAGTTAACGTTATCAAACAATGAAATAAAGATACCGTCAGAAAGGGTGTGGACCATCAGGTCATCTGTAGACACACCAGGTCCATGCTTGTTGTAAGCCACGACTCTGAAACTGTACAGTGTGAACTTCTTCAGTCCCGTCATTGTGTAAGACAAACCGACAACATCTGTGTCCTGAGAGAGAGCACACCAAAAAAATGAGCCATAAAAGAGGCCTTTAAAATACACACACAGACACGCACGCACAAATACATACACACACACACTGACACACAGACGGACACTCGCACACACACAGATACATGCACACACAGATACATGCACACACAGATGCACACACATGGACACAAGCACAAATACATACACACACACACTGACACACAGACGGACACTCGCACACACACAGATACATGCACACACAGATACATGCACACACAGATGCACACACATGGACACAAGCACAAATACATACACACACACACACTGACACACAGACAGACACTCGCGCACACACACACAGATACATGCAAACACAGATACATGCACACACAGATGCACACACATGGACACAAGCACAAATACATACACACACACACTGACACACAGACGGACACTCGCACACACACAGATACATGCACACACAGATACATGCACACACAGATGCACACACATGGACACAAGCACAAATACATACACACACACACAGTGACACACAGATGGACACTCGCATGCACACACAGATACATGCACACACAGATACATGCACACACAGATGCACACACATGGACACAAGCACAAATACTGTACATACACACACACACTGACACACAGACGGACACTCGCATGCACACACAGATACATGCACACACAGATACATGCACACACAGATGCACACACATGGACACAAGCACAAATACATACACACACACACTGACACACAGACGGACACTCGCGCACACACACACAGATACATGCACACACAGATGCACACACATGGACACAAACACAAATACATGCACACACACACACACACTGACACACAGACGGACACTCGCACACACACACAGATACATGCACACACAGATACATGCACACACAGATGCACACACATGGACACAAGCACAAATACATACACACACACTGACACACAGACGGACACTCGCGCACACACACACAGATACATGCACACAGATACATGCACACACAGATGCACACACATGGACACAAGCACAAATACATACACACACACACTGACACACAGACGGACACTCGCACACACACACAGATACATGCACACACAGATACATGCACACACAGATGCACACACATGGACACAAGCACAAATACATACACACACACACTGACACACAGACGGACACTCGCGCACACACACACAGATACATGCACACACAGATACATGCACACACAGATGCACACACATGGACACAAACACAAATACATGCACACACACACACACTGACACACAGACGAACACTCGCACACACACAGATACATGCACACACAGATACATGCACACACAGATGCACACACATGGACACAAACACAAATACTGTACATACACACACACTGACACACAGACGGACACTCGCATGCACACACAGATACATGCACACACAGATGCACACACATGGACACAAGCACAAATACATACACACACACACTGACACCCAGACGGACACTCGCGCACACACACACAGATACATGCACACACAGATGCACACACATGGACAAAAGCACAAATACTGTACATACACACACACTGACACACAGACGGACACTCGCACACACACACAGATACATGCACACACAGATACATGCACACACAGATGCACACACATGGACACAAACACAAATACATGCACACACACACACTGACTCACAGACGAACACTCGCACACACACAGATACATGCACACACAGATACATGCACACACAGATGCACACACATGGACACAAGCACAAATACATACACACACACACACTGACACACAGACGGACACTCGCGCACACACACACAGATACATGCACACACAGATACATGCACACACAGATGCACACACATGGACACAAACACAAATACATGCACACACACACACACTGACACACAGACGAACACTCGCACACACACAGATACATGCACACACAGATGCACACACATGGACACAAGCACAAATACATACACACACACACTGACACACAGACGGACACTCGCGCACACACACACAGATACATGCACACACAGATACATGCACACACAGATGCACACACATGGACAAAAGCACAAATACTGTACATACACACACACTGACACACAGACAGACACTCGCACACACACACAGATACATGCACACACAGATGCACACACATGGACACAAGCACAAATACTGTACATACACACACACACTGACACACAGACTGACACTCGCATGCACACACAGATACATGCACACACAGATGCACACACATGGACACAAGCACAAATACATACACACACATACTGACACACAGATGGACACTCGCACACACACAGATACATGCACACACAGATGCACACACATGGACACAAGCACATACACATACACACACGCACATACACACACACAGATGCACACACATGGACACAAGCACAAATACATACACACACACACACAGACACACGGACGGACACTCGCACACACACGCACACACACACACACACAGATGCACACACATGGACAAGCACAAATACATACACACACACTGACACACAGACGGACACTCGCATGCACACACAGATACATGCACACACAGATGCACACACATGGACACAAGCACATACACATACACACACGCACACACACACACACACACAGATGCACACACATGGATAGAAGCACATACACATACACACACAAGGTATATTCTCAAAGGTTAAATCAATACTGTGTCTTAGTTACAAGTGTTCCGACTTACACTGTGTGTTAAAATTTTTGCTTTTTTTTGTGATGAGAAATACTTTTTACATACTTGTGTAGTTAAAGTGTATGAATGTACTGATACACAGTAGAACACAAAGAACAGTGTTGAGTAGTTACACACACTGTCACTACTGTTTAAACAATCGCCTTTTCTTCATTCGTTAGTCCATATTCCATTCCATTCCTCCTCCTTCACCCAAGAAGTTGTGAAAAATATTGGCCGAGAAGCAACGTGAAGACTCAGCTTGGACCTTTGGTTCTCACCTGTTCCACGTCCTTTCCTTTCTCGCTGTAGTAAAGTTTATAGGTCTGGATCTCGCCGTTCCCTGTGAGTGGTCTGTCCCAGGTCAAAGTGACAGTAGTGGGTGTGACGGACACAGCCTGCAGGTTGGGGGCAGGTCCTGGTACCTGCACTGGAAATCATGAATAAAGGAATAAACCATGAATCTCTCATCATTAAAAAAAAACTTGTTGAACACACATTCCAAGCCTTGCCAAAATCGACAGCTCGAATAGAGTAAGCTTCAGTCTGAAAGGCAGCAAAACCCCTGCGTTTGTTCATTTCAGTGTTGGTTTGCTGGTCAGCTTGTTTTCTGTAAAACTCGGACTGTGCACAGAGGTCCAGTTTGACTCCAGAGAGAAGAAGCAGAACGTCAGAAAGAAGTCACAGCCAAATTTCTCCTCTTTGCGGGTGAAGGTTATAAGGCAGAGTGTGTGTGGGTGTGTGTACATGTGGCTTACCTTCAGGCTGGGTGGCCACTGTAAGAGGAGCAGAGCTTTCACCCAGGCCGTTTCTGTTGGACGCCACCACCCTGAATGTGTACTTAGTGTCAGGGATGAGGTTGTCAATGGTGACCTGCAGTTCTCCTGGAGCTGTGGTGTTCTCAACCCGCTCCCTGTCGACAGAGCAAGAGCCAGACAGAGAGAGAGAGAGCGTGAGTGAGAGAAAGTGAGAGTGAGAGAGAGAGAGAGAGCATAAGGGGGATACAGTTCTGAGCTTGCGCTACTGAAATAAAGATGCTGTGTTGCCATGTACTGAGTTATCAAAGCTTTAAACTGCATAGCTGAGTATTTACCACACAAGATGATCCGCTATCCTCTATCATGTCTTGTAGCAGTGTGGGTTTCGTACCTGCTGGAGCCATCAAGGCTGTAGAAGACAGAGAAGGTGAGGTTGTCTCCGTGCGGCTCAGCCGGAAGCCTCCAGGTGAGTTTGATGAAGCGAGTGGATACGAGCGAAGCCACAAGGTCGCGCGGCGGTGACGGGACGGAGCCTGAACGCTCCCCGGAGTCTACATGGTCAGTAGTGGCACTGGTCAGTGAAGGGACTGGAGATGTGGGGAGGGCAATGTCTTGGGTGCACAAAGAGGGAAGGGACGACATGACAGGGACGGTGAAGGGAGATAGGGAGGGTAAATAATAGATACACAGGTGGGGACGGAGGAAAGGAGGGCGAGAAAAATAGGGGGGGAAAAAAGAACTTAAAATTGACACACACAAAAAACCCACAAAACCAAACAGTCCACTATAAGAGACAAATGAAAAACTACAAATTGAAAATGAAGTGAGAGCGCAAGAGATGGAGCTGATATAAGAGGCTGTTACGCAGTAGACCTGCATGCACAAGGCCCACAATAATCGAACAACACACAAATAGCGCACTGACTGATGAGAAGAAGCATCTTATATCAGCACAAAGCAAAAAAAAAAAAAAAAGTTCATTTGCTGTTGACATTAAAGTAAAATAGTTTTTTTTCCATTTCCTGTGATCACAAAAGCATTTCTTTTTAAGAGGTGAGAATTTCTACAGTAATCACAAAACACATAATTATGTTGTACGAAATACAAAACAAATGCAGATTGCTTTTTTTTTTCCTTTAGCCTCATGTCCATACCTCAAATGGAGCTGTCTATATTGTTTGTAATAACAGAAGTCACACTCATGCAACCCAGGAACCCTCAGAAAGAGACGAGCGCTCTTCTTGCTGAATACTGACTAGCACATTTTCTCTCCTGGAGGTCCAGCAGACTGGAAAACGACCCGTGGTGAATACTCAAGGCAATTCATTATGTTCATTTGGAGTGGGACGGGCAAGAACAAAGTCAGTCAGGCAGACAAGAGCATCTCATACTGTAGAAAAGCTCAAAGCAGTAACTATGAGCACAGAGAAAGTGCAGATGTGGGTGATGACATTTTAGTATCATCAAAAAAAAACTGAATTGCACCAATTATGCGTCTTGCACAGAAGAGTTGAACATGCCAGAAAAAAAATTCAGCTCAAGCCAAAGCCAAGTGTTGAATGCTAAAAGCCAACACTATGATATCCTACAGGAACCCTAAGCAGGAGCGTGTGTGTTGGGGATTACCCTTTGTGTAGGATACGTATTCATTCACGGCATGAATGAATGTTGGCGCTAAAGCCGGTAGAGAGACAGCTACGAGAGGTGGCTGCCAGCCTGAAGCGCCTGGCAACGAGATGCCCATCTAATGCCAGCTGGAGGCTGACACATGCAAGGACCACAGCGTGGAGCTCCTTTCCTCTCCTAGCATGATAGGTCATTAAGAGCAGCCTTTAATCTGGCTATGCTGCAATTATAACAGCAGACCCAAGCTGCTGGATATACTATATAGTATAAAACAATTGTTAGTCCAGCTTAACACAATGTGCTTGATGGGAAGTCCCAAAAGCTGTAAAGTGTAAAATGAGTCTGTTCATCAAAGTGCTTCACAAAGTCAGCTATATGGGGGAAGTCGTGGCCTAATGGTTAGAGAGTTGTGGGTTCGAGTCTCGGGCCACCATTACTGAGGTGCCCTTGAGCAAAGGCACCGAACCCCCCAATGGGCATAAATGGCTGCCCACTGCCCGGGGTGTGTGTTCACTGTTTTGTGTGTGTGTGCACTTTGAATGGGTTAAATGCAGAGAACGAATTCTGAGTATGGGTCATACATTCTTATAATATAAGAATATCATCATGTAGTGCCAGGATTTCTTGGTCAGAAATCCTACCTGTGTCCAGCGGACTTTATAATTCCATCTGACTTTATAATGATTATAATATATAGAAGTATTTCTGGTTCTGCAATATAAACCCGGGCACGGTGGCTTAGTGGTTAGCACGTTCGCCTCACACCTCCAGGGTTGGGGGTTCGATTCCTGCTTCCACCTTGTGTGTGTGGAGTTTGCATGTTCTCCCCGTGCCTCGGGGGTTTCCTCCGGGTACTCCGGTTTCCTCCCCCGGTCCAAAGACATGCATGGTAGGTTGATTGGCATCTCTGGAAAATTGTCCGTAGTGTGTGATTGCGTGAGTGAATGAGAGTGTGTGTGTGTGCCCTGCGATGGGTTGGCACTCTGTCCAGGGTGTATCCTGCCTTGATGCCCGATGACGCCTGAGATAGGCACAGGCTCCCCGTGACCCGAGGTACTTCGGATAAGCGGTAGAAAATGAGTGAGTGAGTGAGAGAGAGAAGAATTTCTGGTTCTGAAATATAAACCCTGAATTTTAATCAGCATAAACACCACAAGTCTGCTTCACTTTTTTTTTTTTTTTTAAATTTTAGATGAGCTTATGAATGGGATGTGGTAGTCTAGTAGTTAAGGTGTTGGACTACCGATCGGAAGGTCTTGAGTTCGAATCCCAGGTCCACCAAGCTGCTACTGCTGGGCCCCTGAACAAGGCCCTTAATGCTCAGTTGTATAAATTGAAATAATAATAAATTGTAAGTCGCTCTGGATAAGAGTGTCTGCTACATGACAGAAATGTAAATGTATGAACAAGCACTTGAGGAATCTCAGTAAGTAGCAACAGGATATATAAACCTTTGTGTGAAAGAAAACTAATTGATTTTTTGGAACTTCTCTATACTGATACTAATTCTTAAATTGCCCACTTTCACAAAAGCCATTATTCACCACTGTGGGCACAACCCACAGTAGTGAATAATGTAGTTTTTTGGCCTCTGGTAATATGAGTTAATAAGAGTTATGATAATAAGAGTTATAAGCGTCTGGTAATAAGAGTTATTTATTACATATCGATCTTGTTCAAACAGTGTAGTAAAATGACTTACGTTCGAGGATTGTAAGAAAAGTGTGGTGTTCTACTTGCCTAAAGCTAGGTGCTTTATCATGTCTCCTTTTTGCCGTTGTCTCTTTCATTAAAGATGTCCTGCCACACGTATTTCATTACTTTTGTGGTAATGTCTGAAGTTTACCATGGACTCTGTAACATTTTTTTGTTGAAATAATGCCTTTGTTACCTTGTTTCAAGCCATTCTAGTGTGGTAAAGAAAGCCTACAGGAAGTCTCAGCTCGATTTGCGCCAGTTCTCATGAATATTCAAATGAGCTGTGCTGCTTGGCTCCGATTGGCTAACCGCTAGGATACGAGAGCATGACTATTCATTCACCCAGCGCAATAAGTAACCTAGGCTAGAGGAAATTTGTTTACAATCACCTTGAATTGCGGCAGAACGGCTTCTTCACAAGCCCGTTGACGTTCAGCCGTCCTTGCTGTATAGGAACCTCACTGAGCTACACGAATTCTGGGGGCGCGGTCTCAAGTGGGAGAGCTCATGAATAGTAATGAGCTCAGTCACTCTGACGTCAGACTGACCAGCTTTTCCAACTGACCTGATTTCTCCCCTTATTTCTTTTAAGTGGCTAGAACTGACCGCGGAGGTAGCAGTTCGTTTTCACATTCACGACACAACACAAACACATATGGACCTAACACATATCAATAAATACAAGTAAAAACGGTTTTAATGTCTCCATTTTAGTTTTTTTTTCCATTTCTAAATTACGGATTTCACTTTTGGTAATGGCATTTCTATTGTTTTCTCTGTCTGAGATCTGTTTATATACCATTCCAGCTTTGAAAAACGGTCAAATCTATTTCAGAAAAGTTCCAAAAACCATGAATTGAATATATTTTGCATATAAACAGTAACATACATAAAAAGTAGACCGTACTGTATACTGGACCAGACCAGGCCACCCCCAAAGCCACATTTCCTCTCATGCCACAAAAAGCTCAAAACCTAACCATCAAAATCATCCACCTCGTCTGCACAAACCCAAAAGTTCAAGGTCACAGTTTCCCAGCATGTATCTCTCACCAAACACGTCATGGATCAGCAAGAGAAAGACAACAGGCCACAGAGGACAAAGACAGAAATAACGCTAACACAGCAGGTCTTCCCACGTCACCTTGCTACATGCTGTTTAATATTAGAAGCTCTATTTATTAATGGCCCTTTGAGACAGGTGGGTGCACAGGATGGAGGTGGGTACACACCCGAATGATAATGCATTAACAATATCTGTACACAGTTTTCTCCACAGGGCAGCCACTGTTGTGGAGCATTAACCTTGTCCTTTAAAGAGAATATCTACATTCAGGAAATGAGTAAGTACACAGGAGGAGTTCTCTGCTATTATTCTTAAATGTTATTAGATATAGCCAAAAATAATAATAGAGAACTAACACTAATGCACAAGAAAAGCCCCAAGCGTACACGTGGAAACATTAAAAGATCATGAAAACATTAAAAAAAAAAAAAACATGTATAAAAGCTTTTCTTGTAAGCGTATGGACCTTATGGAACTTCAGATGTTCTACACACTACTGTGATGTTTAAAGAACGAGGTCTGAAGTCTGGGGCAAATACAAACAGGACACGTGGGAACTGCAAGAGAGTGCTGCATCTTCCCATCACCCATAAACCTGTCTGACAGGTGACCTCTACAAAAGAGCGTCAAGGTCGCAATGAGAACAGAATAGATCAGTGTACTATAACATGAAACCATATATCACAATCCTTCCACTGCAAAAAAGGCCGATGTGAGAAATATGTATCACGTTACAGAAATAATCAACTCAATTACACAAACGATCCTACACCAGGATGACAAACTGGTCTTCAGAACAAATCTTGATCTCTTTTTGGTCTCAAACCCATTTTGTCTTAAACTAATTACAAAAAAAATCAGTCAATTATTGAACTACTTAAAGCAATCAGATAAAATATTGACTTTCTTGAACTAGATAACGTATTTAGTTAGTCTTGGAGTGAGGATGTGGTAGCCTTGCGGTTAAGGTGTTGACACATCTATCGATCAGAAGGTTGCCAGCTCAAATCCCAGGTCTACCAAGCTGCCACCACTAGTCCCCTGAGCAAGGCCCTTAACCCTCATTCTTATGAAATGAGATAAACTGTAAGTCACTCTTGATAAGGGCACTTGCTGATAAGTTTTTCTTTTAAAGAAAACTGCAAAACAACTAAGGCAATTAAATTGTTATCCAACAATCATTAATCAGTTTAGTTCAGCTAGTAAAGATGGTTTGACCAGGTGGCAACTTCTTTTGGCATTTGGCAGCTGCAGAGCCAAGCTAGGGGATCTAGCTATTCATTCATTCATTCATCTTCTACCGCTTATCCGAACTACCTCGGGTCACGGGGAGCCTGTGCCTATCTCAGGCGTCATCGGGCATCAAGGCAGGATACACCCTGGATGGAGTGCCAACCCATCGCAGGGCACACACACACTCTCATTCACTCACGCACTCACACACTACGGACAATTTTCCAGAGATGCCAATCAACCTACCATGCATGTCTTTGGACCGGGGGAGGAAACCGGAGTACCCGGAGGAAACCCCCGAGGCACGGGGAGAACATGCAAACTCCACACACACAAGGCGGAGGAGGGAATCGAACACCCAACCCTGGAAGTGTGAGGCGAACGTGCTAACCACTAAGCCACCGTGCCCCCAAGATCTAGCTAATGTGATCTAATTTAGATTAGATTAGATTAGATTAGATTCAACTTTATTGTCATTGTGCAAGGTACATATACAGCCAATGAAATGCAGTTAGCATCTAACCAGAAGTGCATAGATAGCTTATTTACAAGTGGCAGTGTAATAAATGAGGGTATGAGGTTATACAGAAGGTGTAGTAATATGTACATGTAACTGAATAAGGGTATATATAGTGTGGTTTTTATATAAATATGAGACAGTATGAAGTGGTATGACAGATATAGCTGTACAAAAGGAGTGTCATCATGAATATATACATCTCTATATATACACACAGAATAAACAGAATAAATATGGATGGACATACAGACGTGTAATGATACAGTAGTTTTTTTGGGTGGTGCAAGGATGCATGATTTTAAAGTGGTGCAAAATAGTGCAAAACACAGAAGAAAGGTGACAGTGCAGTGGTGATTGTTAACACCATATCAGCTGTTCAGTGCAGAAACAACCACGGGAAAGAAGCTATTTTACTGGGGATCAAAAGGGGATCTAGCTAATTTCATCTGTAGCAGTTGTACAAAAACAAATAAGCTAATCATTTGTACTGGGCATCTAACTAGTAAAAGAGCTAAAAATTGTGTCTAGGTATTGGACACAGTCTCAGTGTTTAAGTCCAGGCTAAAAACATTTGTTTAGCTTTTCTTATGAGTAGCTTTTCTAAAGTAAAGGAGCAGATCTGGAGGGTTCATGGGCATAGAGTGTCTGGAGAACTGGGATGTCTGGATGCTGTCGGCTTACCATCGTCGCAAGTCGTTCAGGTTTGCAGACTGTGGAGTGGTGGGATGCTTTACATCCCAGGAAGCCCTCATGTCTGTGTCACCTTCATAGCTAGTCTTGCCAGAGTCCCTGTCTGCACTATGCACATAATTTACATTGTCCATCACCTGATTACAATCATACCTAACACTGTTTCTCCTCTCTCTCTCTATCTATCTATATATGCCACTCCCGAGCTCCCAATGTCCTGATCG